>NC_043704.1:58063418-58122876 GCF_006229205.1 Suricata suricatta
GGTCATGATCTCAGAGTTCATAGGATCAAGCCCAGTATAGAACTCTGTGCTGACAGTTTGGAGCCTGCTTGGGATTCTTTCTCTCCCCTCTCTGTCTCCCCTTGCTCTCTTACTCTCTCTCAAAATAAAATATTTAAGAGATTTTTTAAAAAGAAGAAGTATAGTTAGGATATTCACCCTATAGGATTGTACATGTAGAATGAGGGATAAAAAGTAATGTCAAGAGATGCTTTTTGTTTCAAGTATGTGGAACAGAAACAATGGGGGAATTACTCATTGCATTAGGAAAAACTCGTGCAGGGATTGCTTTGAGTTTGATTTTGTACATGTAGAGTTAGACATGAAGTTGACACATTCAGGAAATGTCAAGGAAATAGACAGACAGATAACAGTTCCTGTTCTAGAAGAGAGATTTAAGCTGAAGATACAAATTGGTGAGGCATATGAGTGTGTGCTAACTGAAGTTCGGGGAGTGAAAGAAATCATTTAGGCAGGGAAAATCAAGTGAGGACAGCAATGTGGCCTTTCAGTGGAGTCCACAGCGATAGATGGAGAAAGATACATCTTCAAAGGAAACAGAAGAATGACTGAAGAGGCAGCAGTAAAAGCTGAAGAGGAGTTGGCTCACAAAAACCTAGAATGATAAGATTTCATGAAAGGAGTAGCTGTCAGTTCTGATGTTTCTGAGAGGACAAAGTGGTTATAGGATTGTATTTAGGAGCATGGATGGCATTGGTCACCTTACCCGAGCTGTTTTTGTGGCATGGAAGAGAGATGGAAGTCAGGCTGTGGGGAACAAAGGAGTGAGTAGGAGGCAAGGAAATGGAAACAACAAATGTTGACGTAACTTCTAAGAAGTTTGTCAGTAATAAGAAAAAGGGCATGGGTGCTCAATTGAGGGTTTTTGATGGCATTCTGGTGGTAGTGGTGGTGGTTTTAATTAATGCAAGATACTTGACTAAGCTTCAAAGCTCAAAGTTGAAAGAAAGTAGTTAAATGCACCATAGAGAAAGTACAATAAATACACTAAAGTTTCTGAGAATATAGGGGCAGTGAGATTTATAATGTTAGTACTATAGCTATCTGGAAATTGTAAAAAAGGACAGGTTTTAAAAATTATAAAAACAGGGAAGGAAACTGAGATAAGTGCATCTGAGGAGGGCAGTGCTCTCTTCTATTTTCTCTACAATGGGAAACAAAGTCATCTTCAGGTAGAGAGAGGAGGCTTCAGAAAAAGAGCTTGGAAAATGTTTGAAATAGCATCTATGAATAGAGGAAAAATGAGTTCACTAGGTAAAGGTATTTGGATTTTTGGTCAGGGTTGAACATCCAGTTGATTATGGTAAGAAATTGTAGTGAAGACAAGTGTTTGGCTACTTGGGTCTGGGCATTAAAAAGTAGATAGCTGGGGTCAGGGGTGCCTGGGTGGCTCAGTCGGTTAAATGTCTGACTCTTGATTTCCACTCAGGTCATGGTCTCACAGTTCATGGATTCAAGTCTCTGCATTGTAACAGCAGGGAGCCTGCTTGGGATTCTCTCTCTCTCTCTCTCTCTCTCTCTCTCTCTCCTGCTTGGGATTCTCTCTCTCTCTCTTTCTCTCTCTCTCTCTCTCTCTCTCTCTCTCTCTCTCTCTCTCTCTCTCCTGCTTGGGATTCTCTCTCTCTGTCTCTCTCTCTGTCTCTCTCTCTCTCTGTCTCTCTCTCTCTCTGTCTCTCTCTCTCTCTGTCTCTCTCTCTCTCTCGGCCTCTCCCTTGCTTGTGTAAGTTTGCTCTCTCTCTCTCTCTCTCTCTCTCTCTCTCTCTCTCTGCTCAAATAAATGAGTAAACATTTTTTTAAAAGTAGATAATTTGAGTTCACTATTGTTGGACTCCCTGTATATTAGAGGGGAAGGCAGAAGAGCCAAGGGATTTGAGATATTAGCAAGAATTTTACTGAAATGATGGACTCCAGAACTTTAGCTAGATAATGAGAGAGGCAAAGGAAACAAGCCTGATGAATTGGAAAAAAGTGGAGATCAATTCATTAAAAGACCCAATGAGGAGAGAGAACAGTTGAGATGAAATTAGTTGCACAAAATGACTAGCAGGAGCATTTGTAGATTTGACTTAGGAATTCTGTAGGTGGAGCACTTCTGTATGGCAGAAGATGTCCAAATGGGATCATGAGAGTGGATGGTGGAAGTGAAATGCAGACCGCAGAGAGAACTGTGGCAGAACTGGGAGGCCAGGTAATGGATAGCACAGCAGCAGTGAACCTGAAACCACTCAGGACTATATCAGGGGTTAGGCTGGCTGAGGGTGCCGCAATCCAGATACCAACATCTTCAAGGAATAATGGATGATGTTGAGGTGTTGGGTGCTGGCAAGCTTAAAGGACCAGTAGTGAATACGTAGGCTTTGTCCATGTAGGCTCTACAGCCTCTGTCAGAACTGTTGGACTCTGCTGTAGCATGCCAGCACCTACAGCCAATACGTAAGTAAATGGGCCTGGCTGGGTTCTAGTAGAACTTTCTTTACAAAACCAGCCACCAGATTCAGCCCACAGGCTACAGTTTTACAATCCCTGAGTTAAAGGATAATAGCAGTGAACTTGAGGAAAGAGGGATTATTTAGTATTGCTCAGTGTGTTACATATACCTGGCAGTACCTACGAGGGACCAGCCCATGCACCAGAGTCTAAGGGTCCCTGAGTAGGGGGTTGGTGTCGGCACAGTATCTGTAAGAAAGGAGACAGATAAAGTGAATGGTGGCAAGATTGCACTTTACTGTGATGCTTAGGATCTTTATATACCATAGGTGATTACATCATTTTTCTAATGATTACATTGCTTGTTACTTCCAGAAAAATTATTATTTCCATGGTAGCAAAAACAGAAAATCAAAACAGAAACAATGTACAATACAGAAGATCAAAAAACATAATTCATCACTCAAAATACATCAGCAGGGTTTCATTTTATGTATATAGTAATATTACTAACCGAAGCTTATGACAAGGCTATTTTTTCTTAAAGGTGAACATGATGATTTACGGGTAAAGTGCCCCTGACCAGGAAGGGAGTTTCAATCTGAAAATTTGCCCACTCATTGAAACTAATTAAAGGTCATAGAAAACTAACTCCAGTCTCTAATCCATCATGATCAAGAGGTCATGTGCACATTCTCTAAAACAAAGGAAAGCAGGACCCAACAAGCCATATGACACTGTATGCTCAGTCTCCCAGGAGAGCGACTCAATCCCAATCCTCAACTGAGGGACCTCACTTGCACCAGGGTCACACTTTCCAGACAAGCTGGGGATATGTGCCTTCCTCTTGGTGACTTACAGCGGGATCTCAGGTCTTTTGGCAGAATGGGCTCTTACAAGTACCCATGATGATTTTAGATGATTCACGAAAAAAATTTAAAACCCCTAATTGTGAAAATTTTCAAACATGCAAAATTATATGGAATAGTATAATGAGTTCTCATGTACTGAACATGCAACTTCAACAAGTATTACCTCCCATACAATCTTGTTTCACTTATTTTTAAAAAGTTTTTTCATGTTTATTTATGGGGAGGGGGAAGGGCAGAGAGAGAGAGGGAGACACAGAACCCGAAGCAGGCTCCAGGCTCTGAGCCATCAGCACAGAGCCTGATCTGCGGCTCAAACTCACGAACCATGTGATCATGACCTGAGACAAAGTCAGAGGCTTAATGGACTGAGAAACCCAGGCGTCCCAATCTTCTTTCATTTAAACCCTTAACAGGGGCGCCTGGGTGGCTCAGTCCATTAAGCCTCCGACTTTGGCTCAGGTCAGATCTCACATTCGTGGGTTCGAGCCCTGTGTCAGGCTCTGTGAGGACAGCTGGCTCTCTGCCCCTCCCCTTCTCACGCTCCGTCTCTCTCTGTTTCAAAAATAAATAAAACATTTAAAAAACTATTAAAAAATAAATAAACCCTTAGCAATATATAATAATATAATATAATTATTATATAATTATATATAATATTATAAAATGATATAATTTTATATAACATACAAATTATATAATACACATATGTAATTAAATAATTAATTATATATAATTATACATATAAATGTTATAAAATTATGTTTTAATTTTTGATATTTATTTATTTATTTGAGAGAGGGAGAGAAAGGGGGGTACACAGAAAGAGGGAGAGAACCCCAAGCAGGCTCCATGCTGTCAGTGCAGAGCCTGACATAGGACTTGAACCCAAGAACCATGAGATCATGACCTGAGCCAGAATCAAGAGTTGGACACTCAACTGACTAAGCCATCTAGGTGCCCCAATATTTTATTTATTTTAGAATGAGTCTTTAAATGATAAAGATGTTGTTGAAACACACACACACACACACACACACACACACACACACACACAGAGCCATGATACCACTACCAGAATTAAAAATAACTAGTAACTTCTTAATATCATTAACTTATCCAGTTGGCTTCATAGCTGTTATTTTTACATTTTGGTTGCTTAAATTAGGTTTCACATAAACTCAAAGTATTGTGAATCATTTGACAAATGTCTTTTAATCTGAAGATTATTTTGTAAATCTTATTTTTTTTCCAATATATTTGTTAAGTAAATTTGACTCTTTATCTTGTAAAATTACCCACAGCCTGGATTTTACTCTTATGTCCCATGGTATCTCCATGTTTCTCTTTCACTAGTTCGGCATTTTTTTTTTATTCTTTGTTTTTTGGCACAAATACTTCATAGATGATGTTGCAGAGTTACATCAGAGGCACATAATGTCTAGTAGTGTGATGTTAACAGCCACTGATGAGCATTGCCTAGATCTGTTAATTCATGATGGGATGTAAATAGTGATGCTCAAATTCTATCATTCTTTCAGTTTTGGGCTGAGGTCTTCATATAGAGAAATGTCCTCTCAAGAATCAGCTATTAATTTGATGTCCAGTTTGTATAAGAAAAGCAGAAAAGATACTTGATTCTTTTTCTTTATTTATCAATTTTAAACATGAGTTGGTTCACTAGCATTTTACAAGGTAAAAGTATTGTGTTAAGCATTATGAATTCATATGCATTTAAACATTGATGAATTTCAGCCCATCAATGGGCTGAATAATATGGTTATTATCCATATTATGTCAAGATAGTCCCATGTATAAAATCTATTTAATCATTTGTGATGTAAGTTGCAAATATTTTCACAGTTTGCCATCTATCTTCACTTGCTTGTAATATTGTTTCCAATTCAGTGCAGTTCTTACTTTTATGGAAAAAGTTCTCCCTGTTCTCAGATTACATAGACATTCATTCATGTTACTTCTATCACTTGTGTGGAGTTTTACTAGCATTTAAATTTGTGATTCTAGGTTTCTAGTATTAAAAAATGTGCTTAAATTGATATTTATGTCTATAATGCTTTATTTCCTATTTGCTCTGTTTTTCCTTTCTGTAGTTTAGTTTGGAAATTTTCTATTGACCTATACTCCATTTCACAAATCTTATTCTTTGTGATTTCTAGTAAATTTACAACTCAATCAAATTAGTTCTTAATTTCTGACACTGTATTTTTAATTTATTGTTTCGGATAGATTTTTTTTTATTCTTTGAAGAGACTGTCCATCTTTTTATTTACTTCCTTCATCTTTTCCTCTATTCTTGAATATATTTAAAAGAATTATTTTAATATTCTTGTTGGATAGCTTCAAGTCAGGATCATTCTTGTGTCTGTTTCTGTTTCTCTCTCTCTTTTTGCAACTTCCTCCAATATTATCTCTTCTTTTTGTTTTATTGTCAAAGATAAACCGAACAGAATAGTGCAGTAATTAATGGTTTAAAAATTTTCATGTTCCTAAAGAAATTAAGAGGAGAAAAAGAGAAATATATATATAGTCTTATATTTACTCATATATTTACCATTTCCTATGGTCTTCATTCCATCTCATGGAGTGAAGTTACTATTTGGTATCATTTCCTTTCAGCCTAAAGAACTTACTTTAGAATTTCATATAAGACAAATCTACTTGCTAGGAGTCTTGGGCTTTTTTTCCCTTCATTTTTAGTTTTGAAGGATAATTTCACTGAATGTAGCATTCTTAGTGGGCTGTTTTTTTCTTTCAGCATTTTGAATATATCTTCTGATCTCCACTGTTTCTGGTGAGAAGTTAGCCATTAATTGTTTTATTGGTCTCTGCATGTGATAACTTTGTGTTTTTTTTGTTTGTTTGTTTTTCTTACTGATTTCAATTGCTGCTTGCATAATTTCCTCTTTGTTTCTGGCTTCCAGCAGTTTGATTATAATATGTCTAGGTGGATGTCTCTTTGAGTTTACCTATTTTGAGTTTTAAAGTTCCTGAAAGTGTAGATTAAGTTGGGGGAAAGTTTTTAAAAGTCAAATTTGAAGTTTTGGGCCATTATTTCTTCAACTATTTGTTCTGTTCCACTGTCTTCGGTCTCTCTCTCTATGGCATACTCGCATGGCATACATGTTGGAAGCTTGGTACTGTCCTCCATGACTCTGAAGCTCCATTTTCCTTTAATCCTCTTTCTCTCTGTTCTTCAGATTAGGTCATTTATATTCATCAATATTCAAATACACTGATTCTTTATTTTAAGTTTATTTTTATTTATTTTGAGAGAGAGAGAGAGAGCAAGTGGGGGAAGGGCAGAGAGAGGGAGACAGAATCCCAAGCAGGCTTCATGCTGTCAGCGCAGAGCCAGATGTGGGGCTCAAACTCATGAACCACAGGATCGTGACCTGAACTGAAATCAAGAGTAGGACACTTAACACACTGAACCACTCAGGTGCCCCTCAAATACACTGAATCTTTCTTCTGCTACTTCAAATTGACTGTTGAGAATCCCAAGTAAATTTTTTTAAATTTTATTTATTTTTTTTACTTTATAAAGTTTCATATTTTTTTAACATATGCAATTATTTTCCATCATTTACAATACAGTAGTTGCAATGACACTCCAAACAGAAAAGCAAAGTAAAAAATCAAAACACCAACTTCTGTTTCATGTAATTAGACTTATACAGAAATTAGAAGGTTAAAATCACCTAATTTCACAGCTATCTGAAGTGGCAATCGTTATATAGCAGCTTATCCAAGTAAATTTTTAATCATTTTTGTTATTGCCACTTCAACTCTAGAATAATTATTTGGTTTATTTGGTAGTTTTCTATTTCTGCACTAAGATTCTCTATTTATTGACTCATTTTCATCATATTTTGTTTTAATCCTATAAGCATACTTATAAGAACTGCTTTAATATCTGTTAAATTAAATGTACTACCTATTCAGAATCCATTTCAGCCAACTGCCTTTTTCCTGAATAGAGATCACAGTTTGCTTTTTTCTTCATGTGTCCTTTTCTTTGTTGAAAATTAGACATTAAAGTAATAATAATAATGGGATAACTCTGTATCTGGTGGAGTTTTTAAAGTATTTTTTGGTAGCTACCCATATTTAAATTATAAAATCAGTTTCCTCTTCAGTGGGTAGCTATTGATATCTCTGCTCAAGTTTTTATTATAATTCTTATGCCTTTAGTTTGGTTTCCATGGAGTTGCCATGCGTTGGCAAAGTCCTTTTATTAGTCCACCAATGAAGTTGACAAAAGTTGTGTACAAATTCCTCCAGCCCACTAGGTTTCTACCCTGTACATACAGATGTTGGGTGAGGGGGGTGTTTAGAGGGTGCATTCAAAGTTGCAGACTTTGTCTTTTATTTTCCGGTAGGCTCTCTGAAGTCTCTTCACTCACCTGGGTATTTTCCCAGGCAGCTTGGGATGGGTAGACAACTCTTCTCTGCTATTCTTTGACCCCCTAATTTCCAGAGTCTCCATGTTCAATGTCTATCTAGGCTGCTTCCCGCCCACCATGGGATTTGCAAACCCAAGCTAACCAAGCCGCAGTTTTTCTCTGTTTCCTACCAGATGTGTGCCTGTTGGCTAACAAAGTGTGTATGATCTTCATGCTCAGACCTAACTTAAGCCTGCCCCTTCTGGAAGAAAAGATGCTGCTAGTTGTAGCCAGCTCCAAAATGGGAAAACTACTTTCCTACTGGCCAGGCTGATGATGGAAGGATCCCTAAGCAAGAAGGCTAATGACTCCTGCTCTTTTTACTGAACTTCTAGCAGTTCTTCAAGAAGAAATGCTTCTCAATTATATGTTTTCCTTTGGTCCTGAAATGTTGGTTTTAATACATTTGCTCAGTCTTTTTTTTTACTTTTAAAAAATGTTTTACTTATTTTTGAGAGAGAGAGAGAGAGAGAGAGAGAGAGAGAGAGAGAGAGAGACACAACATGAGCAGGGGAGGGTCAGAGAGAGAGGGAGACCCAGAATCCAAAGCAGGCTCCAGGCTCTGAGCTAGCTGTCAGCACAGAGCCTGACACAGGGCTTGAACCCATGAACATGAGATCATGACCTGAGCCTAAGTCGGATGCTTAACTGACTGAGCCACCCTGGTGCCCCATATTTGCTCAGTTTTATACATGTTTTTAACCACAAGCACCTCAATCCAAGCCTCTCCCCATTTTTCATATTTATCTTTTATCATTATTTAATATATATATATATATATATATATATGTATTATTGCTCTCCTCCTTATAGCAATGTTTTATTTTCAGTGTTAAAAGGAGACAGATTCAACAGTCACCCCAGCTCTTATGTAAATGCCTCTTGAGTCCGAAGAGTATTCTATTGGAGAATCCTTAGGAAGTGCTCATGAGAGCAATATTCCCTGAGTTCTTACATGTGGCATGAACAGGTTTTGTGTAGTCTTTACATTAAAAGGCTAGTTTTGCTGAATATAAAATCCCTAGCTCACATGTTCTTTCCTTGAGTATATTAAATATGGTGCTGCCTTATTTTCTGGCCTAAAGAGTTGCTGTCAAAAGTTAATAATCCTATTTTCTTTCCCCATAACTGACTTTTAAAACGTACCATTATAATAATGTGCTTAATGTCTATTTTGAGCCGATTTTCCTACTTTTGCAGTATATTTTCTAATCTAATCATTATACTTTAAGAAATTGTACTTGAATTCTAAATTTTAGTATTTTCTTCTGCCTACTGCTTATATCCTTCAGTGCCTTCTCCTATACATGCTTTTAATCTTTGCTTATCTTTTTTCATTTTAAAATATATTATTTATTAATTTATTTTAAAACTGCCCTTAATTCAATTTTTAAATTTCTTTCACTGCAGTAGCTTTGGGGCTAATATGTCCTTGTTTTTCTTCTATTTTGCTCTTCTTTTTTTTTATTTTTTAAATATTTACTTAAAGAGAGAGAGAGAATGACAGTGTGAATGGGTAAGGCCAAGAGAGAGGGAGAAACAGAATCTAAGGCAGGCTCCAAGCTGTCAGCACAGAGCCTGACACGGGGCTCAAACTCACAAACTGCGAGATCATAACCTGAGCCAACGTCAGACACTTAATCAACTGAGCCACACTGGTGCCCCTGCTCTCAGCTTCTAAAATGAATTATTTCCAGGCTCTTTCCTGAATTCTCTCACCCATCTCTGCTATGCTTCCTTCTCTCCAGTTGACTCATTACCAGTCTTGCTAAAATTTTTCACAACTCATATCATTGTCCTTATTTCTTTTACCTCATTTTCAATTATTAGGCTATAGTTTTTATTTATTTTGAAGTTATCTTTGTCTAATATGTCATTGGTGTGTGAGGATGTTTGTTTTTTCCCTTTTCTCTCTTTTCTTGTAGTATCTTTACATGTGACTCTATCCTATCCTTTTTCTATTGCTCACACTTAAGGTAAATATATACTGATTTTTGCCATGGAAGGGCGGGTCAGCCTAGCTTTTTTAGGGTCTTCAGTGATTCTAGAGCCATCGCTTCTGTTATTTTCAAGGTAAATAATATTCCATTGTACTTTCTGAGATATACTTCCTCTCCTCCTCTCCCTCACTTTTATCTAAGTTGCCCGTTTGCTTTCTCTTATTGGACCTGTCCTGTTTATTTTTTTATAAATTTTTTTACATTTATTTATTTTTGGGAGACAGATAGAGACAGAGCACAAGTGGGTAAAGGGCAGAGAAAGAAGGAGGCACAGAATCAGAAGCAGGCTCCAGGTTCCGAGCTGTGAGCGCAGAGTGCAACACGGGGCTTGAACTCACAAACTGTGAGATCATGACCTGAGCTGAAGTCAGACACTTAACCTACTGAGCGACCCAGGCACCCCTGGATCTGTCCTGTTTAACTTGGATTCTACTCCCAGGGGTTTCTTCTCAGTGTAGGGATATGTCTGAAAAGCATCCTCTGCCCCAGTGCTGACAAGCTTTTCCTTGTTTCACTTGAAGGCCTGGGTAATGTGGTGCCTGCAAACCCCTTTCTTCATTTCTGCTGCTATTCCCAGATTAGTCTGCATATCTTTCTTGTGATTATCTGTTGCTTTTGCGGGGGAGTTCTCTAGTTCTCAGGGGCATCAGAAGCCCAGTCAATTTCCCTCTGTTTCTGTCTGCCCAGTTGCTGATATCACCAGGGTCCAGTGATTTGTCCACACCTGTTAACAGAGATATATTGTTAATTGGTGTCCCGACAGATATTGCCTATGTGTTTTTAGCTTTGCTACTCTAATTACTTTGTCTGTTTTTATAGGGAGCATCAGGAATATTTAAAAAGTTAGGTCAGCCATATTGCCAACTTCCCAGAATCTGCATAAACTTTATAAAAGTTTAATATTTATATATTTGGGTAATGTACACTAAAATATAATTAACATATCAAGTGGATTTCATGTACTTTCAAATATTAGTGCCTAGATCATTCTCTGTTTAAAATAAATTTGTGGGGGCACCTGGGTAGCTCAGTTGGTTAAGCCTCAGCCTTCAGCTCAGGAAATGATCTCACGTTCGTAGGTTCAAGCCCCGCATTGGGCTCTGTGCCGACAGCTCAGAGCCTGGAACATGCTTCCAATTCTGTGTCTCCCTCTCTCTCTGCCCCTCCCCATTCATGCTCTGTCTCACTCTGTCTCAAAAATAAATAATACATTTAAAAAGTTTTAATAAATTTGTGTAAGTAAAACAATTACAGAAAACAACAATTATAGTAATTTTAAGAATAAAATTAAATAGTAGTAATGATGTACAATCCTGGTGGCAAACAATTTTGGTGGTGGTATACAAATAAATCCATTTGGGATTAGTATTATAGCTAAATTGTTTTAACCATAAAGGACAGGCTATTTTTTTTAATTATGGGGTTGAAATAATATTTGGAAATAGTAAGAAGAGCAAGGAGAGCAGTGGTCCCATCTCTAATCATGAAGAAATAAGGGTACAGAAAAATAAACAACCACTATTTGAGAATGATATGCAGAAGCTGTGCCCTAATGGGAAGGCCAGGTTTCAATTCAGGAAGGGAGGAGGAAGGAATTATCAATAAAGAGGATAGTTATACTGCTAAGAGGTTGGAATATAACAAAGTTCTAAAGCTAGATATAACATTTCAAACTGAGAAATAACCCACTTAAAAAATATGCTGTCCCAAATCATGGAAACAACCTAAATGTCCACAAACTGATGAATGGATCAAGAAGATGTGGTTTATTTATATAATGGAATACTATATGGCAATGAGAAAGAATGAAATCTGACCATTTGTAGCAACATGATGGAACTCGAGGGTGTTATGCTAAATGAAATAAGTTAGACAGAGAAGGACAGATATCAGATGTTTTCACTCATATGTTTCAGGAGAAACTTAACAGGACCATGAGGGTGGGGAAGGGGAAAAAATTGTTAAGGAGAGGGAGGAAGGCAAATGATGAGAGACTCAAATACTGAGAAAAAACTGAGGGTTGATGGTAGTGGGGGAGAGGGGAAAATGAGTGATGGGCATGGAGGAGGGCACTTGTTGGGATGAGCACTGGGTGTTATATGGAAACCAACTTGACAATAAATTATAAAAAGATAAAGCATAACATTTTTTAAAATATGCTCTTTATAATAATGAGAATACTCATACCCCATGATCCATTAATTATACTTCAGAGAATTTATCTTAAAAGGCTGAATGGTCAGGGAAAAGCTATTAGTATAAGGATGATCCTTGCTAGATAGATTATAATAGTTTAAACTAAAACCCCAAACTGAAAGAACACACGATCCAATGTGTTGGAAACAATGAAAACAAATAATGTTGTGTGTAAATGACAGAATGACATAAAGTCTCTAAAAATTTCAACCACAATTAGCTTAAGAATCATGGAAAACATTTTAAGGAAAAATATAGATAATACTCATTGGTTAAAAGGATTGTAAAGTATGAGAAAACATATACATATGAATAAGATGTGTATAGACACAGAAAAAAGAAAATAGGATTTTCAGGATATTAGGATGATAGCGTTCTTCCCATTTACAAATTGTTTTTTGATCTCACTCTAGTTTAGTCACACATGTGTATGTATGTGTCTATAACTTTCCCCAAAAGAGGATATTTAGCTCAAATCACATTAAAAATGAAAATCCATTAATAATATTTCTTCAGAGCTTCCTTATACATGTTTCTATATCATTCTCTCTTTGGAGGATGGTTTATAAGGTCTAAAAAGACAACGAGACATGAAGGCACTAAAAAGATCAGTGGATGTCAGTTTGGCAGGAAGGAGAGATGAATAGGTGGAGAACCGAGGATTTGGGGGCAGTGAAACTATTCTGTGTGAATCTTCAATGGTGAATACTTGTCATTATACAGTCATCAAAACCCATATAATCTACAACTCCAAGAGTGAAGTTTATAGTAAACTATAGACTTGGGGGTGACCATTATATTTCACTGTAGTTTTATCAGCTGTAGCAGATGTACCACTGTGGTTAAGGATGTTAATAGTAGGGGACATTGTGCGTGCGTGAAAGACAGTGGGAACCCTCTACTTTCCACTCAGTGTTGCCATGGACCTAAAACGTCTCTTTAAAAAAATTAAATCTATTAGAATTCTTAAAAAGACAACTCGAGGTTGGGTTACAAAGTTTTACATTCTAACTGATCAAGAAACTATGACCTGAAGCCTAAAGCACAAATTTTGGGGTTTTAGCAGAGGAATTTATCAGACTGTGAGTTGGATTCTTTTAGAGTAGTTTCCTGTAGATTTTCAGGGATTCTTAGCAGTTCCATTTTGCCTTTTAGACAACGAGGAGCGTTGTGGGGTTTTGCCTTGTCACAGGTGTGCCCTGAGGGTAGTTAAATCTCTAGTGTAAAACTGTTCCTGTTCCTCTCAATAAAAAGCATTTTGGAAGCCGATCACATGTTCATGTCTTTTCCATCTATGTTCTGTTATAGTTACACAGGATGAATGGAGGAGCAGCCGTATAATAGAAGTACAGATAAATCAGACTCTGGAAATACCATGCTTTCAAAATATCTCCTCAGAAATTTCGTCTGAGTTCACCTCTGCATGGTTGGTGGTAAGCGTTGCCCTTTTCAGTGAATAACTGCAATGATCTTTAAATATTAATGAAATGAAAATGAATAACAAGTAATAATAGGGAAGGAAGCACACGGGAGGAAAGGCTGGCATTATGTGGAAGGTGGGGGACAGGCCGGGGGGGGCACTAAGATTCCTTCTAACTCAGCAAGCCTCCAGGCCTAGGAGTACAGTAATTTAAAAATTAGTTCTTAAAGGTTAGTTTCTATTTCCAGCTGTATACTGAACCATGATTACACAGAGGAAAGCATACGATGGTGCCCTGGAGAGGAGCCACATCCAGCAGAAACCCCTTCTCACAAATATTTGTTTTATAAACAACGTGTACAAAGGGAGAAACCTCTTTTCCTGGAACCCTTGCTGCTGCATCCCGGGGAATACATAGCATTTCTTTAGATTGGGAAACGCAAATGCTAACGCTTGTAAGATATAGGCAGAAGGGGCACCTGGGTGGCTTAGTCAGTTGAGCATCGATCGGCTCAGGTCATGATCTCATGGTTTGTGAGTTTGAACCCCTCTTTGGGCTTTCTGCTGTCAGAAAGCCTGCTTGGAACTTGTGTGTGTGTGTGTGTGTGTGTGTCTTTGTGTGTGTGTGTGTGTGTGTGTGTGTGTGTGTGTGTACACGCCCCCTCCCCACTCACACTCAATCTCAAAACTAAATAAACATTAAAAAACAAAAGACAAATAAAATAAAGATAATCATCAACACGGTTTTGAGAATCACCTAATGGGGTATTTCTTTAGATGATACAGAATATGATTAGAATAATTTTTAGATTGTTATCAAATGTAGGTTTTAAAAATATTTGCCAAACTCCTAGATCTCTGCGAATGTAATGGCTGATACAGTTTTTAAATACTGTGTCTGTAAAAATGATAATACATGTTATAAGTTACCTAAATTTTTATGGGCAGTCTTGGAGACTAGACCCTTTCTGTAAAGATTTCTCTGAGGATGTGCCAAATCCAAAATAATGGACTTTCAAGAAGGCCTCGAAATACAAACTACTGATGAACTTTCACTATCTAGGGTTTAAAACATTTTTTCAACATTTATTTACCTTTAAGAAGCAGAGAAATACAGAGCACAAGCAAGGGAAGGGCAGAGAGAGAGGGAGACAAAAAATCAGAGGCAGGCTCCAGACTCTGCGCTGTCAGCACAGAGCCCAATGTGGGACTCGAACCCACGGGCTGTGAGATCATGACCTGAGCTTAAGTCAGATGCTCAACTGACTGAGCCACTCAGATGCCCCTGTCTAGATATTTTGTGAATAGTCAGTAGAATGAAAAGAAAAAAAATTTTCTGAAATATCTTTCTCAAACTGTTCTGAGATCTACAGTATCTCTTTGTCATCCATCAAAAAAACACTTTTTTTCTTCCTTTATTAGATTTGGTTTCTAAAATGTAAGTCTTCCTATCATTACACCTATCATTAGTATAAATCAATTGTTTTTAACAAACATGATACAATGTGATTTGTAGAAAAAAGTTGAGAAGTGGAAAAGGTCTCAAGAGGGCAGGAACTGGCTATACTAAACATCACAGCAATGGAAGTGTACTATCTACACCTTGCTCTCACGATTCATATGTCCCACTAATGGGCAAGAATTCCACCCTAATTATCACAAAGTCACTATCAATGGGAATAATAAAGTTTAATCATAATAAATAATAATATAGTTTAATAAGACATGACTATAGAGATTTATACTGGCTAGTAAGTTGATCTATAGCGTTCTTATCTTATGTAAAGGGTGGGACATCTATTTTTCCAAGCAAGTGTCAATACTTCAGTCATCGTATGTCTTTTGTGTGACTCTGAGCTTCTCCAGGGCAAAAAGCTGTGCCACTCATTTCAAACTCCCCAGGATCTAGTACAGTACTTAGAACCCAGGCACTCAATAAAGACTTAATAAATAATGGAATGGATCTGTTTCTGTTTCTCTTTGTCTTTTCCCCTCACAGTCCTATTCATTGGACTCATGGTAAACTGATGGTCACTAAATTCATGCTGGCTGTTCAACTGGTTGATGAGCAGCTCATTAATGATCATGACCAGATAACTGAGAAGACACCTTCCATCTAGTAGTTTCCTTCAAAGAAATGAAGAAGACCTTTGGAGTCTGCCAGGACCTTCAAGATAAATGAGGGACAGAGAGAGGGCACTTAAGGTCACACAGCAAGGCAATCTTAAACTTCTAGAACATCAAGCCATGCTGTCAATCTGAAGGATGCACCATGATGCAGACAATTTGAGGAATCTTTTTCATCTGGAGAAATCTCTCTTCAAAGGGAACATTGTATTGACGAATGTGCTGATGAAATTCCTACTGTGCATTCCCTCTTTAAATGTCAAAAGCTATCTGCTCCTCTGGTTTACATCTATGCTCCACTCTGTTGGCAGCTGTGGGATTTAGCAAGTCTAATAGGAAATCATCTAATGTCCTCATATTAGGACAGCTCTTCAAGTCATGACTGTGACAGGTCTGCAGAGAACATAAATACCCCCCTCAGTATTTAATCCCTAATTGAAAGAGCAATAATCATCTCTTAATCTCTTGTTAAATGAGCAGTGATAATCATAATAAGCCAATTGTTCTTTAAAACACAGTATAAGGTGGCTTTTAGGAAAAGGTTAAAGAGTGCAGGTGGTGAAGACAAGCTAGAGTGGAGCAACCTGCTGGACTGAACTCAGTTGTTCCAGGAAGTGCTTCCACTTCAAAGGCTGCACTAAACCCTGGAAACAATTTTATAAACAAGATTATTTTCGTCTAGGTCACTGAAAAACCAAAGTCATGTCTCCTTGTATCTGGAATTTTATAACACCTAATTAATTAAGCATTGTCATTGGGATTCTCAGTTATCACTAAAAAATGATTTTCTCTCTCTGTACCTGACCCCATGCAATGGCTGCATTAAATGCATCCATGGAGTGGTTTCTTTGCATTTGGGGAAGTTACATTCCAGGGTGGTGACTACACTGAGGTAGAAAGGCATCAGATGCAGATAGTGTATCCAGATTTATATAGCATGAGGGGCAATAAATAAACACAAAGGGTTAATCCATCAGTGGGCACTGAGGGTTTCCGTACACGACGGGGTGATGAATAAGAAGTCAGAGGATGTTTCTGTTTCGATGGAGTGCAGTTGGTAGATGAGGGACAAACAGTAGTTTTTCCAGTCTCTGTCCTGGGGCACAAGTGTATAGTCATCTGCAAAATCCTGCAGGCTTATTCTGGGAGCTTCTAAATAGAGTCTAATATCCTGTTTTCATTCCAAAGTATCACCCTGATTTCCCACAGTATAAATTCCAATTCAATCCTGCAAACATATGTGAATCTGTTTTGAGTGTTAGGTCCTGCAGGGATACAAAACAACATTGAATATATTCCCTGCTATGAAATACAGCTTTAATAAAAATATTAAAAATGGCAGCATAGAGGGAGAATAGTTCGATTCTGAGTAAATGGACCTGGAAAAGCTTCTTCAATTATATTTGAGCTGGATACTTAAGCAACAGTTGTCCAGCAAACCTCAGACATGTTCTATACCAAGGCCTGGGACCCATGAGTACTAGTTGGTAGTGGGGGTGCAGAGAGGTGCTGAGGGAATGTTTGTTTCTAAAGTTGGTGAAGAGGGGCACCTGCGTGGCTCAGTCAGTTAGGCATCTGACTTCAGCTCACGTCATGATCTCATGGTTCATGGGTTTGAGCCCTGTATCGGGCTCTGTGCTGACAGCTTAGAGTCTGAAGCCTGCTTCGGACTCTGTGTCTCCCCCTCTCTCTGCCCCTCCCCTGCTCATGCTCTGTCTCTCTTTCAAAAATAAAAAACATTAAAACATTAAAAAAATAATAAAAAATAAATTAAATTAAGTTGGTGAAGAAAGAGATACCCATGAGTTTTCTTCTTAAAATCATGAAAAGAAGGAGAGGACTACATGAGATTCAAATAGTTCAGTAGTAGTGATAAAGGCACATGACTAAAACCTAGACGCATATGTTTCTTCATATTTCTATCTATAAATACATATTTTCAATATACTCTTCTTTAATATTTGTAATGTTTTATGTTTAAACAAAAAGTGGACTGGCTTTATAAACAACGTTGGCTTTCCATGCCTGTGGGAAGCCTAGCTATTCAGAAAACTAAAACGTCACCTTCTACCTGATGGCTACTGACCCCAATTGTCTTCACCATAATCAGAAATAAAGTAGTAGCCAACCCCAAAGAACTGACAACCAATTGCAACGACTCGAAAAATATTGTTCTGGTGCTCTATAAAGCAGACGTGGGGAGCATTGCAAGCAGCCTGTTTTGACAGCACTGACTGGATGGAAAATAAATGGAGGTCATGTGAAGATAAGAAGCAGTTTGGAGATAAAGAAGTAGCAATCGGTACAATTAACAGAATTTATCAAATGAGCTCCATACACTCAACGCCTGCCGTGTGGCATGGTCAACACAGCCAGGTCTGATGGGGAGCTCGGGCCAGCACAGAGATGAGGTAACATCACTAAATCAAAGAGTACCAAGGCCTCTTTTCTGCATTGGAAATTCTGAATATAGTACAAAAACAGGAGAGAACTCACAAATTATGTTAAGGTTTTTCATTAAGGTCAGTAAGGGACATAGAGGAAGAGTTTTTCATGATTCAGTATAACCCTGCCCAACCCTCATCAGGCGAATTGTTTTGCCAGACTCCTGTCCAAAATTTAATTATGCATTTATTTTTCTTCTGTGCATCCTGATATATTTTTTTTTCCTGTGAATTTGTTCTTCTCCTCAAATAGACTATAAGCAGGAAAGGTAAGGACTGTTTGTTCTACTACTGTTATGAGGCTGAATATTGCAGTCATTAACAGCATGACTTTTGGAAGGAAATTGTTTTAAAATCCTGGCTGTTACCATTTACTAGCTGGGTGATGTAGGAGCTAGGATGAGGGTGAGGTGAGCCAGGTCCTCTCCTTAGATGCCAATGTTAAGGGACTGCCCCACCAAATCTGTAATTAAGATACATATTTTAATGAAATTTTTAAAATTTTTTAATGTTTTATTTATTTTTGAGAGAGAGAGACAGCATGAGCAGGGGAGGAACAGAGAGAGAGGGAGACACAGAATCTGAAGCCGGCTCCAGGCTCTGAGCTAGCTGTCAGCACAGAGCCCAAGGTGGGGCTTGAACCCACGAACTGTGAGAATGTGACCTGAGCCAAAGTCAGACGCTTAACTGACTGAGCCACCCAGGTGCCCCAGAAATATTTTTCAAAATACAAACTTAGAAGGGTGCCTAGGTGACTCTGTCAGTTAAGTGTCCAACTTTGGCTCAGGCTATGATCTTGCAACTCATGGGTTCAAACCCTGCATCAGGCTCTGTGCTGATAACTCAGAGCCTGGAGCCAGCTTCAGATTCTGTGTCTCTCCCCCCCCCCCACCTTCCCCACATGTGCTCTGTCTCTCTCTCTGTCTCAAAAATAAACATTAAACAATTTTTTAAATAAATAGATAAAATCAAAACAGGGAAAATGCATGATAAACAAAATATCAATATTTCAAATAAAGGTAAGCTGTTGTTTGTCTGTTTTGAGATGCTGGGATGCTGTCCAAGGAATAGTATTTTTCAATTAGCCTGTGATTTCTGGGACTTTATGGCATCATATCCCCCATGGCCACTTTACATTGTCATAAACACATTTTTTAAATTGTAGATTTTTTAATTAATTTGTCCACTTGGTCAAAGTATGGGAGAATATTTTGAGAAGTGCCTATAGGCTCACGTGTTTTTCCTTTTTTCTCAGAATTCAGTATGACTTTGGATATGCTGAATAAACTAAGTTTTAGTTCTTTTCTCTGTAAACAGGGATGAATATAGTATTGACCTTATACTGGTATTGTGAGGTTGCAAATAATACAACTAAAAACTTAGCATAGTATCTATACTCAGTACACATTAAAAGCTAATCTTTAAAGGATCCATTTTATGACTCTATAATTCTTCAATTTGGCCTTGCAGATGGTGGATTCTCATGAAGTACAGGCTGATCATCAGTGAGGCTGGAGGGCAGTGAGTTTGTATTACTTGAGGATCTACTGAGGGTCAGGACAAGCATGGTGTACCATATTATGCTAATTAGGTCTGCACTCCACATTAAATCATGTGGGTCCTCTACTTTGAAAATCTCATTAGGTTTTAGAAACATTTATTAATATTTTTAGAAGTTATTTAAATTTTAAAAACTTTAAAAAGGGGGAGGGGGGCCTGGGTGGCTCAGACAGTTAAGCATCCAACTCTTGTTTCAGCTCAGGTCATGATCTCATGGTTTTGTGGGTTCATGCTGCCAACGCAGAACGCGCTTGGGACTCTCCCTCTCTGTCTGTCCCTGCTTGCTCTGTCTCTCTCAAAAAAAACAAGAACTTTAAAAAGTCATCAAATTTTTTTCTTTGAAGAACAAGAACATTTTTAAAAAGGTAAGAATAAAGACTCTGTACAAGACATCTTACCAGTCTGTTTTCGGCAGACAAGGTTACCTAAGATCGGTCTTATCAGAGACGATTTGAAGTATTCTCTCTGATCCCCATCACCAAAGGTAGATCACTGTATCATAAAGGAGATCCTTCAATCAACAAATTGTCCACACGTCTGTAATCTGCAAGTTATATAAAGGCCTCTGGCTTCCTGGAATTTCTTTGCAATTTTTCATTCCACATACTCAGAAAAAAGAAGTTCTTTTTATTGTTTGTGATGGTTTGGTTTTCATTGGTATGTGTTGTCTCTGAGGCTTAACTGTCCCCGGACCTGGGCATCTCTGCTTCTTTGATACCCTGATTTAAGCACCTTCTTCCTTTGTTTGACCTTTGAGCAAAATACTTAACCTTATTTTATTCCGTATTGTCATAGGAATAAATCAGCCTCGAAAGAACTTTGCACAGTGTCTGAAGCATAGTGTGTGCTGAATAAATTTAAGCTATGATTAATGAGAATATAAAACTTTAATAGTGGTTGTAACATATTATTAGTATTATTTTCCCCTCTCCCAGCTCCAGACATTTCATTGTCTGGGCTCATCTTCTCCTCGCCTCTTCTCTCATTCGCTCATTGAAGGTGGCCATTCTCTGCAGGTTCTTGCCTGGGCCCCCTTCAAAACTCCTCCATCAGCCAAACTACCCTGGCAGCCACACCCAGCTACACAATAAAGGAAAGACAGCTTTTGTCTCCCTCGTTTCCAACCTGAGCTTCTGACTGCCTTTCTTCCCACTGCAAAGTAACGGATGGAAATGTTCCCAATGGGGAGTCATTTACTAAGTGACCAAAAAGCATTTTGAACTTTAAAAAGCCTCACAGAAACGGAGCCTGTTCATGAAGCAAGAGCAGTATAAGTCAGCTGGTTGTGCAGACCTGCAGGGGGAGCCTGCTTCCTTAATCACTTTATTATTGGCCTCCAGATCGGCAGCCATTGAGTGAACCGTGCCCACTTTCTTCTGTCACCACTCAATATAAAGGGCTCCTTTTAGGGCCCTGTCTCCAGAATATAAGCTCTTTCGTTTTAATTTTCTATGTTTCTTCATTAGGAGGACGGTAGCGCAGACTCCTAGGTCCTCCCTTATTATGGGGTTAAAGGTATGTCATTGTTTCAGGGTAAGTCCGGAGCAGGGTATCATTGTTTGCAAGCTGTACTATCTATGAATCTGTATGTAAAGTGGATAGCAATCTTAGCCTTAAGTCACTTAAAGAGTGGGGTCTTATGGCGCGCTTGGATGGCTCAGTTGGTTAAGCGGGTGAGCGCCCGGCTTCAGCTCAGGTCATGATCTCATGGTTTGTGGATTTGAGCCCCACATTGGGCTCTGTGCTGATAGCTCAGAGCCTGGAGTTTGCTTCAGATTCTGTGTGTGTCTCTCTCTCTGCCCCTCCCCTGCTCATGTTCTGTTTCTCTCTGTCTCAATAGTAAACATTAAAAAAAATTAAAAAAAGAAAAAGAATGATGTCTTACATAAGAGTTTCTCCTAAGTATATTCTGGAAGTACCTATATAAACTATTCAAAGTCTGCCTTGACGTTTCTACTGTTTCTGCTCCCAGGTCATACTTGAATTCTCTACCTCTCCTCGCTTCCACTTCTTCTACTCTGTATCTGTCTAGTTGTTTTTTTTTTAAACAGATTTAAACCAGAGATTTCAAGCGACAGATCTTTGTTTTCATTATTTTTTTACTTCTCCACCAAATGCATTTCTGTTCATCTTAGTGCCCACCGTTTCCCCTAACCTCTGCACATAATGATTGATTAATCTGTTGTTTAGAGTTAGACCGTGGTTCTCAGACCTGGATCTTTTGAGGACCTTTAAAAAAAATGTTCCAGCCTGAGTTTCATCCCAGAACAACTGAGATAGAATTTCTAGAGGAGAAACCTGGTGTGTCAGAATGTTTTCAAAGCAACTCTACTGATAATATTAAGTTAGATTATAGAAGAATGAGATCATAACCCTTCCTCCAACCTTGTGCCCCTCAAGAGTCTCCTTGTCACCAGCCCTTACTTAGCACATTTACCGACACTGATCAGCACGATGATTGTCTGGCGATCATGTCCATGGAAAGTCTGGCATGGCAAAAAGTGTAGGAGCTGTTTTTCAAAAATGCAAGAAAGGATATGGACTAGAAGAACCAAGTGTTTCAGATAAACTCAGATTGGTAGAATTCTGATCAACATTCACAGTCTACTCTTTATGTGTCCTCTTTGAAGTTCAAATAGAAATAAAAACAGGAGGGCAAGGACCCTGACTAGTCAGAGGTATGGAGGCGAGAAAGTGCGTAGGGCACAAAATTTAAGGAGGCACTAACTCTCAGATACCCACCCTGCACTGATAAGGCCCTGAGAGTGATTGCATCCTTGAATTTTATGTTCTTAGAGCCTCTTTACTTCATCCTAGTCCTGGCCCCACAGGGAGCTACAATGAGACCTTTTCTAAAGGAAAGGTGGAAGGGAGGACAACCATAATCATCTGGTCCAGGTGAAGATTTATAAGCAAAATGGATACAGCGTATCTTAGCCATCAGATTCTTGAACTTTGAGGCACCTGGATGGTTCAGTCAGTTAAATGTCTGGCTCAGGTCATGATCTCACAGTTCCTGGGTTCAAACCCCACATCAGACTCTGCACTAACAGTGCAGAGCCTGCTTGGGATTCTCTCTCTTTCTCTCTCTCTCTGCCCCACTTGTGTGCTATGTCTGTCTCTCAAAATAAACATTAGAAAAAAAGATTCTTGGGGTGCCTGGATGGCTCAGTCAGTTAGGCATCCAACTTCAACTCAGGTCAAGATCTCACAGTTAGTGAGTTGAAGCCCTGCATGCGGCTTTGCGTTGACAGCTCAGATCTTGGAGCCTGCTTCATTCTGTGTCTCCCTCTCTCTGCCTCTCCTCCACTCATGCTCTGTCTCTCTTTCTCTTAAAAATAAGTAAAAATTTTAAAAAATTAAAAAAATTCTTGAACTTGAAATAAGAATTATGATCTTTCATTAGCCCCCAGTGCTGTGCCCTCCAAATCCCACTGCTAATATGCAGCTATGGAAAGTTTTGAAGAGGAGGTTCTAGTCAGAAGAATGTCAAGTTTCTGTTCATGCTAGGAGAGGGTGGCTATAGTCACTGAAAGTCAAGTGTAATGATCTTTTCTCTAGTAACATACCAAATATCTCTTAATTTCAATTCTTCATCCATCACCTCTATTTTTTTTACAAGATATAAATGAATTAATGCATGTAAACATCTAGTCTAGAGCTGACATGATTGAGTGCTCAGTAACTGGTAACTATTTCTTTCAGCAGGAAGATAATGGAACTCAGGAAGTATGTATCACCCAAGGTCACTCCATCAGCAATTCCACACTATTTAAAGACAGAGTCCAGCTAATTACAGACTATAAACTCTACCTCGCTCCAGTCCAAATCCACGATGATGGCCGGAAGTTCACCTGCCATGTTATGGTCAGACCTGGCAAAATCTTGAAGAGCTCCACTACGGTGAAAGTTTTTGGTAAGAGCTTCTGTTCTCTGGACTTGCTTCCGTCCTCCTGTCCATTTCTCTGTCTTGCTTTCCCCTCGAGAGAAAGTGCCCTGCTCTCTGGAGAGCAGCCCCACAGGGCAGCTGTTCTAGAGCTCAGTTGCCCTTGATATTGGCATTCACATCAGGGGTGAGGATAAGGGTAGGGACTTAAAGAATGATGATTGAGTGAATAGAATAAAATCACACTGAAAGCCACAGATTGGCCAGTTTCCTGGTGACTACCCCTTATTTACAACTTTAATGTTTCCTGAGAATACTGCAAATCTCTTTAATTATAACTGCCAAAATTTAATTACTGAGTTGTCTAATTGTCTCGGTTACTTGCTGGAGTAAGGTGGAACAAGGACAGTGTGAGAAAAGGAAAATGATAAACACGGCTTCAAAGAACCCGCAGGAGGCCCTCACCCCCAGCCGGGCCAGCTCCTCAGCAAAGGAACCTGCGGGCTGGCCCTCTGTCCCTGCATTCACTGAAGTGTGGAGCGGAGTGGAAACATCCACCACGGCCCACTCAAATCTCACAGTTTCTGCAGGGAGCAAATTTGGGGAAAGTGTGAAAATTCTGTTTTGCTCAGTGATGCAAGGCAATATTAATAAATACGAAATCCAAACCCGTGGCTTTGGATTGTTTTCATCTTTGTCCCCAAGAACTGTGTTTTTTACAAAGGCGTTTTTAAATGAAGGCAAAGAGAAAAGCAGTGATGTGGATGAGGGATTAATTGTTTTTGCAAATGAGGGGAATGGATAGAAAATAACTTCACAAAATCTGGGGACATGAGACAAGTGTCCTGAATGACCGGACAAGTGAATAATGTTTGTTTTTACTTAGAATCTTACTGCATTATTAATTGAGATCAAAGTTAAATATTTTGAGGAAGATACTAACCCTGTAGTTCATAAGGATGGAGGCAGCTACAGGCAAGATTTATGTAGTTGGAAGACTCTTGCTTGTAGCTCTTCCTATGTCGCTCGCTCTCTCTCTTTATTTCTCTCTCTGTCTCTGACTCCCCTTCCTCCTCTCCCCCTCTTTCTGTCTCTCCTCGGGGATGGGCTAAGAGATCATGGATCACCCCTAATGATCAGGTTGCTTATGGAGCCTGAACAGTGCTCTGTGAAGAAGTGGGAAAGACCGTTCATTTCTTTCATCGATATCACTGTCAGCTCACTCACTGGGGCGTGACTATCTTCGAACAAACATGAAACTGACTCATCCGGCCTGACTTTTGGCAAATCAATGAAGGCAGCTCTCCAGGCTGTGAAAAGAAATGTCGATTCTAAGCTGGGCAAACTATGTCTCATTTGACCAAGGGTTATTGCACCCAACTTGATCTAACGGCCTTGTCAGCACTTAAACCTCTCCCTCTCTCTGGCAGAGACCTCTGTCTTAGTCCTGAATTCTTTTCGCTCTTTCACATCTCACTCTTACCACCCTGTCTGTGTCTACATCTCTCTGTCTCTACATCTATGTTTCTTCTTTGATCTCCTTTCAGTGGATGCTTAAATATACGAGATTCTGCCTGCTTGTTCATTAGAATGTCCCTGCTTCCTGGCTTTCCCCTTTAGCAAATGGGCCAGCCAGGCTGTGCTTGGCCTGTCTCATCCAGGCCTTAGACTCTTTGTGTATGCCGCCAAGTGTATATCCCGGTGGCCCTGGCATGGAAGTATAATACATGGCTTATTCAGAAAGCACTCAGCATTCCTTGATGATTCCTCAAACAGAACAAACCAAAAATAAAAACTTGAAACTTCAAAATAAATACCCAAGTGTAGCACAGATCCACTGCAGTATGGATGCCCAAAATCCAGTTTCTTTCTTCTCCCTGAACAACGTCTCCATCTCTGACAGTCCAGGAACCAGAAGCTTCTCCAGCTCCTTTGCTACGTCTTTCCCTCCTCTCACTAATCTTCTGGACTTTACTTTCCTTAGCAGGGCATCACCTACTATCACAAGTTCACTCCTGCCCCCTTCTAATCCCTAAACCTGATTGTTCTGAGCCTCAAAAGGAATGTCTCTCTAGCACCCCTGCAACTTGCAGTAACTGCTCTTTCAGGTCCTTCATTCCAATGGTGTCTGTTGCTAATATGAGGTCAGAATGGTCAGAATGCCCCTCCTCCCATTAATGTTTCAGGGTCTATCTTGGTTTGGGTTCCCTGAAATAAAACATTGAGACAAGGATTTGAGTTAAATTAATTTATTTGAGAAGTATTTATCGAGCGAATGTATAGGGGAAACATCAGAAGAGGAGTCAAGAAAGCTGAGGAAGGGAAGGAAGACAATGAAGTATACATGATCATGCCAGTTGCCAGCGTGGGCTTCGAGCTCATTCGTACCGGGAACTCTGGGAGAACACACATCAGAGGTCTCCCGAAGGCAAGGAAGTTGGGAGTGTTCTCTACCAACTTGCCATGTGTTATAGCCATTGGCTCACTAGACTTCCAGTTTTCCCTACTTGTGGACTGAGTGTGCTCCCATAAGCCCAATAAATCCTTAGGAGAGAGTCATAGGCATACCCGACAGAGGCCTTCAGCACGTAGAGGCAAATGCCTCTAGATGTAGCAGACACGGACAGCCTGTGACAGGCTGGTTCACACACAGCTCAAGCACTGACTTGAAGCCACTTCATTTCAATGTAATGCACTCAATGTCTACTTTGTGCTGGGCACTGTTAAGTGCTAGAGATGGAGAGATGAATGAAAATAGTCAGGCTTCAGGGCACTTACAGTCTAACAGGACATCAAAATCATTGAAATATCCTCCGATATTCTGTATTTTCCATGAAAATGTAAATTTCTTTAGGCCAGTGAAGTTGATTTGTCCATCTTTATTTCATAGGCATTTAGCATACTGCTGGGCACACAGTGGATGTTTAATAAATATTTGATGAATGATGAATCTTACACATGCACGTATGTGTGTGCACATACTCTCTCTCTCTCTCTCTCTCTCACACACACACACACACACACACACACACGTGCCAGGTAAGCTGGCATTTGATGTCACTAACTGTGTTTTATTTGCCTTTAAGCCAAACCAGAAATCCCCATGATTATGGAAAATAACTCTATGGATGTCTTGGGAGAGGTGAGTCACATTAAAGCCTTTGAAAATCTATAGTATCATATGCCAAGGTGTGTTTAGTTACATCATTGTCAGAATATCTTCTCAAAGGACCTTATTCCTTGACCCTCAGCCAACTGATTGCTAGTGAGGAAGAAGCGAGTCAGTTGATTCTAGAAATCAAATGGGAATCCTTACTTTCTGACTTAGAGCTCTCAGAACATGTGATCTATAATCCTTAGTCATTAAATTTTCTGGAAAAATCATCTCAATAGTTTAGACTTCTCCTTAATGAAAATTGGAGAAGATAGTGAATGGATAGTAGGACAGAAAGCAGTGTGAATCCCAGTGTTAGAATGAGGCTTCGTTCAGCTGCATTTAATTCGTTCTAATCCATTTCCTGTACCAGCCTGCCCTATGGTCTTTATTTTGAAGTAACAAGAGGAAAAGTGCCTTTCTGTACTCCTTCGGAACCCCGTCTATTTTGTAGTCAGTAGGAGAAAGGGCAGGTGAAAAAGGAAAGTAGAGTAGGGCTATTTGACTTCAGTTTCATGTAGGTAATTCCCAGCCTTGAGTCACTGGGATCTGGACTCACTTGCCAGCTCTTCTTGTTGGCTGTGACCTTGGGCAAATTTGTTCACATCTTTGTCATTAGTTGTTTCTTTCTACATGAAGAGGATAAGAAGAACATCTGCATATTGTTGTTATTCCTAAGGATTACGTGAAATAATGTATGAAAACTTCTTAGGATGCTATGTGGCATACATTAGGTGCTCAGTAAACAGTAATACTGTTGTTTTATGGTTATTACTACTATGTGTGCTAATCAATTGTCTCAGGGCATTTTGACTTAATTCAAGCTTTTTGAAATCCCAAATAAAATAAATTTTCTCGTGAACTCTCATTTACTGCTACATGGGATGAGAGAAAATTATACTCATAATTTCTTCTAGTCTTGAGAATACTAAATAACTTATGATTTCTGATCCTGCTGAATATAAGTCATTTAATTTGACAGCTGTATACAAATTATAGCTCAAACTCTGTGGGATGGTTTTAGATGGGCATATATTTGTGTCTTTTATTGATTTTATGTAGTAGTCTCTTAGATAATTGCTGTTGTAGTCCCAAGTATATGAAAAAATATTTAATTTTTTTTCTTCCACAATTAATTCCAATCTTAGTAGTGGACTTCGTTTCAATCATTTAAATAAAACTAACACTCTAATGGCACAGTTTGGTAGGTAATTTTGTTTCTTATAAGGGTTTCCCATAGGTTCTTTATGCCAATGTTAACAGGTAATAAGGACTCAGTCAAGATACAGAACTATAAGATTGGATTCAAGAATTCCAGTTTAAAAAAAAAAAGGACTTTCTCTTACATGTTATCAAATTTCTTCTGTACCCATGCTCACCTAGGTGCTGACGAGGACAGTCAGAGAACCTTCCTTCCTGGGAGTTAGTGAATAATCTCTCACTAACTCTACATAACCAGTGACAGGACATTACTTGTCTCTGGATCTTTTAAGATTCTGCCAAACATTAGTAATTTCTTATTGTAATATTCTTAGAGTCCCCCATTGTACTTTTAATAGCTTCTTAACTCTTCAAAGTCCTTCCACATGCTTTTATTAGTGATGCTTTCAGTGAACTTCTGAAACAGGTGGGGCATCCATCATTTTACAGATGAGAAATGGTGGCCAGCACGGTCTACACAATTGGCTGAATCACTAATATAAAGGGAAGAGCTGGGATGAGAATTTAGTATGTCTATAACTAGGTAGGATGATATAATGAAAGGAGACCTTGGTTCAGGGGCAGAGAGAACTAATATCAAATCCTAATTTGGCCATTTCCTGGCTACACATCTTCATCTAGTAGTTAACTTCCATGAGTCTCAACCAAGTCATCTAAAACTGTGATCAGGATTAATATTTCATGGGGCTCTTAGGTGAATTAAATTTGTGCATAGTAATGGAGTATATTGCATATAATAGATGTCTCAGGAATATTTCTTTCCTCCTCATTATTTATCATTCAGCTGCTCCCTTTCATCCATTTTTTCATCTGAATATATGTTCATAAATCTCTTATGTGATTGATTTTGGGAAACAGTGTGGGATAATGAAAAAACAGAACATAGATTGTGGAATCTAATAGACTTGGGTCTGATTTCTCCTCTATCACTTATTAACTCTGACTCCTGGGACCTCAATTCCTTAGCTTTCTCATCAGTGAACATGGACAATGATCCCAACCTCCCAAGAGTGATACAAAGATCAAATAAGAGAACATATGTCAAGCATCTACCATCTGGCAACCATAAGTATTGGGTATGGTAATTTCCAGCCCTCCCCTTCATTTCTTGGAGATTAACTAATTTAACATGCACTTATTGGACGTCTACTATGCACCACATATTTACTCCACCAGCAGCCCTTGGTGTTGAGATTATAGGGATTTGGTCCATTAGGAGTTCTGTTTTCCAGCATTACTAAACCAATGAAGTTTATGATTAATTTGGTTTTCCTGAAAAATAGAAAAGCCCCCAAATTATTCTAACCATGATACTTCTCAGGTTTAGACATACCAGGGATGTACAAAGAGAGTGTTATACCTGTGGATGTCCTATTCTTGTGCGTCCTGGGGGCAAGGCTCCACCAGGGCTCCAGCATGGTGCGCAGCCTCGCCCCCCAGCTGAGATGGAAAAGGAATCTGTAACTGAAACCTCAGGGCCCCTTCTTATAGCAGACACTGTATTGGAACACAAGATGCTGGCCCAAAGAGCCCTCAGCCCACAGACCTGGCCCTGCATAACCTGCTCTGGCGATGTGGCAAAAGAAGGCACAAAAGAGATACATGAAAACTCCAGGGTTTATTCAACAGTTTGGTCTTTCCATGAGCCATATAGGTCTCTCTTTTATGCCCAGGCTTTCGGCTTTAACCCCATCTTCTCCATGGGTCTTATCCTCATCGCTCTCTACCTTTATTATGTTTGACAAAAGTTAACTGAAAAAAATATATAAAGAGAACTACCTAACATGAAACATAGGAAACAAAAGTAGTTGGGGTTAAAATGCCTGAAGAGGAAGAGAAGCTAAAATCATAAGAGCCATGTAGAACAGACCCATAATCTAAAAACACACATTACCATTCAACAGGATGGCTTTGGTGTCTATTTGCAGGTTTTGATTATTGCTATTTATTTAATTGTGGTTTTGCAAAGCCTGAATCTGTGGATTCTTTGACCTTCTTAAGCTTCATTTCAAATGTATGGGTGTATGAGTGTTTAAGATTAGGTATTAGAGCTTCTTCCTCTCTCTCCTTCCCCCCCACCTCCCTCCCTCCCTCCCTCTCTTTCTTTCTTTCTTTCTTTCTTTCTTTCTTTCTTTCTTTCTTTCTTTCTCTTTCTTTCTTTCTTTCTTTCTTTCTTTCTTTCTTTCTTTCTTTCTTTCTTTTTCTTTCTTTCTTTCTCTTTCTTTCTTTCTTTCTTTCTTTCTTTCTTTCTTTCTTTCTTTCTTTCTATTTCCTCTCTCTCTTTCCTTCATTCCTTTCTTCCTTCCCTTTCCTTCCTTCCTTCTTCCTTTCCTCCCTTCCTTCCTTTCTTCCTTTCTGGCATCTTATGGAACAATAGATCCTAATTCCCAGGGTCCAGTCATGGGACTCCAGTGGCCATCATCATTTATAGTGGTGAAAGTCCCTGAGTTTTTACCTCAGTTGGAGAGGGCCCTAAAAATGGCACCACACCCCTTTGGGAAACCATATGGGAAGTAAAATCTTTAATATCAGCCAAGTTTCTAGGGAAAAAAAAAGGGTGGGAGATTACAAGCCTGCAGTACAATCTAGGCTTTTCACAAGCTTGTGTTTGAACTTGTGCTTGTTCCACAAACAGCTCACAGGGAAGACAGATTTGGCTGTTAGAGCTGCTGACAGTCTAAGAATAAGCAGTAAGAGGGAGCCACACAGGTGAGGACAGAGGGAAACAGCATGCTATTACTATACCAGGATCTTGTCCACTTTCTGGGAGGCTGATGCCCATTAAGTGCTTGGACCTATTTACAAGATAATGAGGCACTGTTTTATTAGCTCTTGTCTCCCCAGCTCCCACCATCTCTCACTCCACCCCCAACCCAGTAAAACAAAACAAAACAAAACAAAACAAAACAAAAAACAGATTCTAGAGGAATCATCCAAACTGAAAGTCAGCTCCAACCCAGAGGCCATAGTCATTGTCACTTTGTTTTAATCTGTTCCTGAGTAACCATATTGGGCACACCTTCAAGAGCCCAGGACATTGTTCTTTCCTTATTGACTAGTAGGTTCCCCTTTTACAAAGCATCTCTAAATATTTAAAAATCAACATTTTTAAATTTTTAAAAATATTCTTTCTGTTTATTTTTTTTTGAGAGAGAGAGAGAGAGAAAGAGAGAGAGGGAGAGAGAGAGCAAGCCTGAGCCCATAAGTAGGGGAGGGGCAGAGAGTGAGGGAGACACAGACCGTGAAGCAGGCTCTAGGCTCTGAGCTGTCAGCACAGAGCCTGACGCAGGGCTCAAACTCATGTATGGTGAGATCATGACCTGACCTGACCTGAAATTGGACACCTAACCGACTGAGTCACCCAGGTGTCCCAAAAATGAACAGTTGTTTTTTTTTTTTTAAAGCCAGAGAACAATTGGCATGTAGCCAGTATCTCAAAGGCAGGAGTAAAATCCAAAACCTACTGTTCAAATGAATGAGTGGTCTTTAGGGACAAAACAAAAGCAATTTAACTCATTAAATTTGACCTCAGAGTCTCAGAAAATGTTCTCTGGCCTTCAGTCTCCCAGACAGTCATGGTCTCTCATCTTTCCATGGTGAATTTTCTGGGGAGGGATCTGTCTCTCCTCTGATATGTTCGGACTTCCCTATCCCTTTTTCTTTTTTGGTTTTCTGCCTCTGTTTTTTATTTCTCCTTACTCACTGCCTCTCTTCTTTTCCTTCCTGAGTTTTTTTCTTCTCTTCCTTATGAACTCCCTCTTTAACAGACCTTAATATGAAATTAGATTATATTTTAAACATGTATGAATAAGTTTTTACATCTTCTATTCTTAATCTTTCTTTCGAGTGAGCTGAAAAGTCTTTAATTCTCTCTGTGCTGATTATACATTACTTACGTGTGTGTTAGGTTGTTGAAAAGACAGGATTCAGACAATTTCTGCTGGTGACAGAGCTTTAATGTAAGCAGACGGTACAACACAGCACCCGTGGGAGAAAAGACCTGCATTGGATGGGTCCCAAGAGCTCAGGTTCAAGCTTTTATGTCCTTCTACAGCCGGGGCTCACAGAACAAGCCTATACCCAGTTCTCAAATCACCACCAGTATGTGTGCAAAGGCCTCAGCCCCAGGAAGCCTTGGCTCTGCTCGTGGCGGGGTCTCTTAGAATGAGCTGGTCCCATAGTCACATCCCAGCTACCCCACCAGCCTCAAGTACCAGAATCCTCAGCTCCACTCACCAAGTGCTAGGCATAAATCCTCTTACTGTCAATCATCACCACTGACAGGATGGTACATTCTGCACCCAAACTCACAGACCCATGGTGGCAAAACAACATTGATCTTCAGTTAATACACTTGGAAGTTTTGATCAGGACAGCGTCAGGGGCCCTGTCGATAAGTATTTGGTCAATTCAGACCTGCTGAGATTAATTCATATTATGCACTCTCTTAAAAACAAAATACTTTATAATTAAGCTAAAGTGACTCTTCCCTGGGTGCCTAACGTTTGCGTCTTCAGAATAGAGACTTCCCAGGCTGATTTAAACAAAATGGAAAGGATGAGCCGCTGCAGGTTGCTCTTGCTCCCTCCGACAGGCTTCCTTCTCAGCCCTTCCCTTCCACTTCATCTCCAGGATGGCCCTTTCTACCTCCTCCAGGGCTCGCTCTCTCCTTTCCACTGCTCTCTCACGCCATTCCACTGCCCTCTCCCTCCTAAGCACCTCCTTTTCCCTTTGGCTGGCCCATAGAGCCAGGGTCCCCAGCTGCTCCAGGAGCCGGGCCCAGTCGCCCTCGATACCCATGGGGAGCTGGGGCCCCTGGGGCCTGGAGTCCTTGTGCTGCCCCACCTGACCATGGCCAGTCTTCTCCAGCTCCTCTCTATGCATGCTCTTCAGATGTTTCCACAAGGCTGTGGTGCCCACGTTAACCCCCGGGCCACGGCTCACCTGCCTGCCACACAGGCGGCAGGTGGCATATTGGTTGGGGTGGTGGCCAGCACGAACAGGGGCCAGGTGGAAATACTCCCAAACCTCGGAAAACCGGGACCCCTTGTTGTGCGGCATAGAAGTGGGCATGGCGCTCGCAAAAGGGCCAACTGATTCTCCCTTCTCACTGACTGCCTCTTCCTCCTTCATCTCGAGGTCTCCTTTTGCCTTCATCCTGGTTTCCTCCGCTTCCTCCTCTTCCCGCCTCATCCTGTCTCCTCTTTTAACTGCTTTCCTTGAGCCAGAAGTCTTAGCTGAACCACAGCTAAGGCAAAATGAGTAATTGGGAAGGAACTGTGGTAGTAACTCTGGGATTCAAAACAATGGCCAAAGGCTGGCCACTCCTGGGTGGTGTGATGTTTCCTCCTTTCTGCTTCAAGGGAGAGTCAGAGTGAGTCAGAGCCGCACAAAATGGCCTTTGAGGCCCCCAAATACATTCCCACCAGGCCCCAGATATGTATTAATCCCTCTTTATGTGTACCAGGAAGATAAAACAAATTAGTCCAGAAATTACAAAGTTCTTCAGTGAATTCAGTATTCTCTACATCAACCGCCACCACAAGTGTTTTTGAATATTGATAATGTTAGGTTTTCTCCTGATTCTCCTCCCGGCTGCTTCCAATGTTTCTGTGCTCCTGGAGGCCTACATATGGGTTTTGGAGGTTCTGAACCCTCAGGCTGCTCAGGAGCCCCAGGGCTGGGGCCTCACTGGCCTTCCTCAGTATAGGTAGAAGCAAGCACAGAGAGATGCTGATGTGAGAGACACTCACGCTTCCTGAGAACTGTTGGAACAAGCAGTCCAGACGCTGGGTAATAAAGTTCCCAGTGTGAGGTCGGTTTGCCCCTAGAGAGCCTCTGGGGCTAAGAGTCCAAGAATCCCAGCAGGCTTGGCTGTTTTCAGCAGGAGGAACCGGCCCTCACAGAGGAGAAAGACATGGAGCGCATCTCAACAGACTTGTTGCGCGACAGTCCTCGCAAGTAGCTTACACTCCGCCTCCCTGGGCACCGCCACCTGCAAAGCCAATAGCTGATAAGTCCTCCCCGACAGCAGCTTACTCCAGATGTTTGGCTTGTTCATTTAAATAAGCAAATGGACAATTACACTTTTAAAAATGACCTGATTTCTCCGTCCTTTTTTTGGGGTCATCTCTTAAGTGACTGGGAGCTTTATTCGTCAAGCTTTGCAATCCCAGACAGTAAACACTCTCCCCGCCTCCCTCGGCCCCATAGCCCTACAAGTGGGTACTTACAGGCAAGCAAGGCCCTGAGCTTGTCTCGGGTGGCTTTGGCGCAGGGTGGCAGGGTGACTGCTCTCATACACTGTGGGGAGCTGTTAGCTGACTTCTGCCCCTAGGAGGAGGGCACCTGCAGGTCTTGTTCCCTCCCACTTCCCAGGAAGCCGCCTTTCCAAGTGGGCGTGTCTCTGCTCGCCCACACACAGATGCAAACGTTTGTCCGCAACCCCCTCCACCCCGAAAAAAGATGTTCCTGGCAAATGTTCTGTAGTGAAACAATAAATCAAGCACCTACAAGTCTTAGTTCTGTTTCCAGATAACTGGATCATCTGGCCTCTGGAGCAAAGAAAAATATTTAAAGGGGGAAAGGGTGAAGTTTCAGCAGAGAAACCACATGCGCCAGTAAAGTCTGTGCTTTCAAATATTTTGTCCAGTTGTCAGATCACAAATCTCAATTTTTGGTTTGGAGACTCTGGATGTTGTAAATACAGTCAATAGAGAGGCCAAGGAAGCCATACAAAAGGAAAGATGAAGCGAAAGGAATCCTCCCAAGTTGAAGGAAATACAAGTTGAGCAGATTTGAGGTTGCTTTTTATTGTATTATGTAACTAGCACTAGAAAAGCAAAATGCTATTGGCTTCTATTCTCGGTTGAAGTGAAATAAATGAATAGTCACAATTTAAGCACAAATCTCATATTTACGTATATGCTATATTTATATATGTATATTTAGGAAGGAGAACCTACCAAGAGGAGACAGGGACATTTTAAAGAAAGTGTCTGTTGAAGAAAAATCTTTGCCTTATAGAAGAAAAGAGAAATAGCAGAGTAGAAAACATGCCAAGACTGAAAGATAAATTTCAAATGAAGAAAGAAGGTTGAGGGAAGGAAAGAACTCCAAAAAGAAAGGAAGAATTGGTAAACAAATAGGGAAACTTTTTAAAAAATAGATTTCTCTTTGTAAACTAAAAAGCTAATGTTTAAAAAAATGAACCTATGAAAAGCCCTTTTGAAAAGGCTCTGCCCAAACTTAGGCAAACTAAATCGGGGCTAACTTACAAATGGGCATTTCAGTATTTCCACTGTGGAAATAAGGAAATGGTCATTCTTACAGCCAGATTTGGATTCGCCAATCTATTATGCTACAGTCTTCAGAGGGCTTCCCTCTGCTTTCAGGACAATGTGCCCAACTCCCACGGAGAACTGTGAACCCATTCTATCTATCAGTCTTTGTGAGTTCCCCACCACTTTCCATTATGGACCACCTGTGGAATCCCAACCCATCTCTTCCCTGACCACAAAATATAACTCTGTTCTCTAAGTTATTCCCAGAATTCATCTTTCTCTGCTCTCCTACAAAACCATCCACATACTTTTTGCCACTTCTTATATAATTCTTTGTGCTATCGTTCACGTATTCCATGTGTACTTAGAAAAACATGTTGTAGAAACCAATTCTTGGGCCTGTCTCGTGGATATGACAGCCACACAATAAGTGAGTGAGTGATTTTGACTTCTCAGCAGAAGAATATGTGTGTGTGTGTGCACTTGTAGGTGTTACACAGACTCTTGTGCCTATATTCTTCATCATTATTTTTTAATACCACGTTTTTCATCTAACTCACATGGAAGGTCCCAAACAGCAATGGCTTCTGCTTGCACAGCAAAACCATATAAGCTGGATGTTTCATAAGAGGTTTGACTTCAGTCTGAACTAGTTTAATCTGTTGCTTTTCAACTTCAGAGAGATTGGGAGGAGTTCAGGACAACAGCACATTCAGAAATAAAATCTTGGAACACAGTCTGGAGGTGGTATAGAGTATTTTAAATCTGAATAAAATCCAAGTTCAGATAATCCACAAGAGTTAAAGCTTCTTAAGGTTTTTATTAAACTGACAAGAGATTTCTTCAGGGGCCTGTTGCCTTTCAAAGGTAGCAGAGCCCCTACTTGTTCCTGATATTACCATATCATCGTCTTTTGGCAGGTTAACCAAGCATGGAGGAAATGAGTCATGAGAGCGGTTAAAAGTATTGGCATTAATAAAAACCTTTACAACTTTTTTTCTTAACATTTTGTTTCCCACAACTCTTCCATACCTTTGTGGGCCACCTGAAGATAAACATCAATTTTCAGCATTTTATTGGATTAAATAAATTGAATTCTCTTCTCTTCACTAAATAAGAATTTGTTTTAGCTTTTACTTTTGGCTTTCCAGGACCCAAAGTGACATAATGTCATGGATCCGCATTCTTGCCACATGCACATGTCCCCATTGTCAAGTGTGGATTCCACAGAGAGTCACTCATGATTGCCTCGGGCTTTTGGTGATGGTGTATGGAGGAATGCCACACTGCACTTCAGTAGGATCTCACCAGAAACACGCTCCTTTAGGATCCTTAAATTTGATTTTTCAGCTCTGCTCAGGATCAGACTCTTTGAGTATAACTCGTGTGTGAAGAAATTGGCACACCAAGTATTACATATAGTTCATTGTTATTTACTAGTAAATTCATCAGTTGTGGACAATATTTAGAACTAAGAACGAAGGCTGGTCATATGTGAAATGCATACGTCTCTTGATGAGAAAACAAATAACTATACATGGGATTATAATTGCATAGTGTCGGGGCACCTGGTTGGCTCAGCCAGTTAAGCATCTGACTCTTGATTTCGGCTCAGGTCATGATCTCACGGTTTGTGGGATCAAGCCCCATGTCAGGCTCTGTGCTAACAAGTGCAAAGGTTACCTGAGATCTTCTCTCTCTTCTCTCTCTCTGTCCCTCCCCTGTTCACATGCACACACACTCTCTCTCTTTCTCTCTCTCTCTCTCAAAATAAACATAAATTTTTTAAAAACCTCATGCTGTGGCATGTTTATAAAAACATTGAAATACAATTTTATAGTGTCTCAGGTAAAATAACAATAATAAGGTCCAGTAATTCTTTTTGGATATTTTCACCAGGTTGTTGAAAAAACCCCCACCACTCACAAAGAGCCAATACAGTGTTAGAAATAAAACATAGCTAACCCTATTTCTAAGCCTGTTCTATTTCTCTCATATTTCAGTACAATGTGTTTTACCAGAAAATATCTTGGACTGGAACTGGGGTAACTTAGTTTTCAATTGTGCCATCAACTATTTTCCACTCCTTTTAACCATTCTGTGGTTCTGTGCATTGGTTTCTCCATCTGTCAAATGATAATGATAAGTCATGTCCTACCCCATCCTAGAGGACTGTTAAAATGATAAAGTGAAAAATCAAGTTCATAAACTCTTCACAAGTCAAAAGTTAGATATTTACAATAATGGTCTCAGTGGTTGTTGCTACAAATAGTACTTTATAGAATTTGAGGAATGGAAACAACGCATATGTGAGTATCTTTTAGCTTATAGTCTAACAGAATATTGTTTTCTGGTCCTGCCTGTTTGAGCTTCTTCCTTTTAGTCTTTGGTGGCTTCCGTTTAGTAATATTTTGTTCTTCTTGGGGAGAGCTGTGATCTCCCTTTTCCGGAACCCAGAATCCAGACTTGCAACATTAGTCTAATCCTAGGTTCTTCACAAGTTGACCTGTGTTTCCAGCCATGAGTTCATGACATGTCTATAGGGGACAGACTGTTTGTAGCTCACTGTTCCACATAAGCTCTGAAAGGTAAACACAGCCTTGTTGAAAGTGGAGAAAATTGTTTCCTGCCAGTTTGCCTCCTGTGACAGTTGGCAGGGATGTAAGGGGTTCCAGTTTTTTCTGAATGTGCAAATAAGCCTTTCTGTGTTCTCCTTTTTACCCCCAGAGAATATTTACCTGCTCCCTGAGGAATGTATTTCCCACAGCAAATCTCACCTGGTTTGTAGAAGGAGGCTCTCCTCAAGGTGAAAAAGAAGGTAAGGAAATAGGTCAATGGAAATAGATTTGGCAAAGAAAGAAAGAAAGAAAACAAAGAAGAATAGCAATTGCCATTTCCCGAGCTGATCATGGCATTTAAGAACAATTCTCATTCCAAGACAAACATCATCTTGCCTACCAGATGCCATTTTCTGGTGCCTCTGCTTCAGAGAGGATGATGGTGGGTGACATTTCCCAGAATTAAGAAATGCACCTGATTTCTTTAACTCAACAACTGTTAGTAAAAGCAGATCTCTCTTTTTTTTTAATTTTTTAAATGTTTTTATTTATTTTTTAAATTTTTTAATGTTTTTTATTTATTTTTGAGAGACAGAGAGAGACAGTGCAAACAGGGGAGGGTCAGAGAGAGAGGGAGACACAAAACCTGAAGCAGTCTCCAGGCTCTGAGCTAGCTGTCAGGATAGAGCCTTATGCGGGGCCCAAACCCATGAACCGTGAGGTCATGACCAGAGCTGAAATCAGAGGCTTAACTTACTGAGCCACCCAGGCACCCCTGTTTTATGTATTTTTGAAATAGAGAGAGACATAGCATGAGCAGGGAGGGACAGAGAGAGACACACACACAGAATCGGAAGCAGGCTCCAGGCTCTGAGCTGTCAGCACAGAGCCCGACAGTAGGGCTCGAACCCATGAAAGTGAGATCATGACCTGAGCTGAAGTCGGAGGCTTAACCTACTGAGTCACCCAGGCATCCCGTAAAAAGCAGATTTCTTAAATGAGGGTACAAAAGGTAAATTCAACATACATGTATTAGTAATTTCATTTAATTCAAATAACTTAGCACCACTGCTGCAAATCAATAAGCAAATACTTTTTCTTGTAATGATCTGTGTGGGGTGGGGAAGCCTAGAGGAAGTACATATAAAGGACTGGGCTTTATGACAAGGAACTCCATCAGGAGAGTTAAAAATTCTTGGAGCAGGGACACACACCAGGACAAGCCCAGATGAGAATGCACAAAGCCGTATTTTTCATAGGCGATAAACATGGCAGCCTTTGCCAAAACAATCCGAGCCAGCCCCTGCCTGGGACAACAGCCCTTCTTCTTCCTCTTGAGTCATTTTGCTCAATATATTTCCAACAGTAACTGAGTCATGTAGCTCTTGCTACATTATTATTTCTAATTGATAAAATATAAAAAGTTTATGTTGATGAATGATTATGTTGATCTACTTGATTCATTTTGAGACTGTTACTGGTTTTGTTATTCACTTTGAAAACAATTCACCCAATTCACTGACTGCGGTCCTGAAAATCTCTCTCTCTTAAAGGTCATTACAGATATAGTCTCCCGTTAAGTAAGCCCTGGTTTGATGTGCTCATTACCCTTCCCAACCATGAGGTCAGACACTGTGGTCAGAATTCTACCACATTTAGTTATTACTTTGGCAGGTAACAACTTCAAAACTAGCATTTAGAGCCTTTAGTGTAAAGAAGCCGTAAGAGTTCAGAAAGTTCTGGCCTACGGTGACAGATGGTTTTACATTAATTTCCTGCTGCCGTGCATGCTATTTGGAGGTTGTACTAACAGTGACAGTTGAACCGTTTCTATTTCTAAAGGAGACTCACAGGACCCAAATGACAATGGCTATAAATCTACAGCTTATTTCAGGAAAAGGTTACAATATAACAGCAGCATTAAAGTAAGGATATGCATCCCATGTATAGATTTACAACAAGGGGGCCAATGAAATCAGACACGGGCTCCTTTGCAAAGGGGGGACCACCAATATGAGGCAGAGCACCTCAGAAGCAGGGAGCCCCACATGGAGTCTCGGCTGAGGGTGTTTTGTATTTTACTTGGGCGTATTCCTGCTATGTAGCCAGACTCGACCGCAGAGCTTTCCCAGATTCTTGCCTGGGCCAGGTGCAAATCATCAGTCTTACCATTATTGATAAACAATCAACAATGCTGGTGAGCTAGGACAATTGGCCCCCAGGCCCCTCAGACCCATGGTCACCAACAAAGCAACATTATTCATCAACGCATTTCATACTTTGACCAGGGATCAGTGCCATGCAGCAGCTTGAGCAAAAACAGTTGAGGTTAACTGCAGTCCTGTTGGAGCAGACCCCCGCTGCACAGAAGCTGTGATTTGACCATTTTAGACTCTGTGTTACCGTAAACTGAACCATTCCCAGCCATGCCTTGCCATCACTCTATGGCTCATACAGAAAACATTGGTGACTGATCTTGTCTTAATCTGTCTTCTAGAAGTATACATTACTAATGAAGAGAGAAAAGACAAAAGTGGATTTTGGGAGCTGAAGTCTGTTTTGACAAGGGTGTATGGTAATAAACCAACGCAATCAAACAACCTGACCATCTGGTGTATGGCCGTATCTCCAGTCCCCGGAAATAAAATGTGGAATAACTCATCTGAAAAGATCACTTTTTCCTTGGGTGAGTTGTCTATATCATAAGGTCAACAAGGGGTGGCCAAGACTGCCATAAGCTCAGAACATTTCTAATTAGAACAAATAGATTACTCATTATTTCCATGGTATTTTAATCTCAGAAAACTCTTTAGACAACTCAATATTACTAAATTTCATAGTATCAAGGCTTTTTTGTTGAACAATGGGACTCTGCCTAAAAGAATTTCTTCAAATAAAAAGCAGCTCATTCCTGTTTCTAAAGAATTTCTAGTGAATATGGCAATTTTTTTCAAATTTCAATAACTTTTTGTTAATCTACCCTATAATGAAAATTAACACTAATATATTGATGATAAAGAGAGATTCTTAAAATCTTAAAATCTGAGTTACTAAAAACCTTCAATTACATAGAGCATTTATAATTTTAATACTTAGGAATGGATAAACCATGTATGAAATACAAATAGCTTGAGGACAAAGACTGTATCTTAATGATTTTAGTGCCCCTAAGTTGAAGCACAGAAACTGGCATATAGAAGATTTTTATGACTTGAAAATTGATGCATAGGATCATTCTACTTATTTACAGCATTTGATGAACCAGAATATTCACTACTGTAAACCTGACCAAATAATGGAGATTTTACTACATAAAAGATGTGAACAAATGTCTCAACAAAAGCAGCGACAACAGATTGCCTATAAAAAATAGAAGTTTGTAATGACAACTATCAAACATGCATGTGTAACAGCAAAGTAATACTTAACCAGATTTGTTAGCCATTATCACAACTCTGCAGGACCATTAACATCTTTTACCACCTTCCTATTTTTCAGAGAAATTGTGGTCTATAACATACTCATAAAACTCAGGGTACTTTGTAAGGGAAAGTTCCTCTGTTTCAAGGCCAGTGTCTGCATCTTGGGTCCTACCTGGCCCTTTCATCAATGCAGCCATTTGGTCCCTGGGAGCCTTGGATGGGAAGGGTATGTGGCTCAATGCAAATCCATCCTCTTATTTAGAAGTCAGTGCCATTCTGAGTCTGGAGCAGTGGCATCGTGCCTATAAGGCTGCCTGTGTATGTGTGTACCACACACACAAACACATCTCCCAACGAACTTTGAGTTAATCATTCAGAAAAGATCATGGGTTTATGCTAAAACATCCATACTCAATTATGCCCAATTCTCTAAAAAATAAATGCACCTTCTTTCTAGAAGGCTGGACACAGGTAGGGCTATGGTCTTAGAACAGGGTAACAGTAACTGGTTCTCATATAGATTTGCCAGTAACTTTGGCAGGCCTTAAAGATATAAGCTAAAGACCAAACAAAATCAAATTCCTATGGGGAATCCCATTCCCATCACAGACAGAACCATATTTGAAAACCAATCTTTTTTCCATTGGATACTCTTTCCTGTTTTGTCAAAGAGTAATTGGCCAGAGGGCTAAAATGAACAAATCAAGGGACTATAGATGCTGGCAAGGATGTGGAGAAATGGGCACCCTCTTACTCTCTTGGTGGGAATGCAAACTGGTGCAGCCACTCTGGAAAACAGTGTGGACGTTCCTCAAAAAATTAACAAGAGAACTCCCCTATGACCCAGCAATAGCACTGCTAGGGATTTATCCAAGGGATACAGGAGTGCTGATGCATAGGGGCACATGTACACCAATGTTCATAGCAGCACTGTCAACAATACCCAAATCATGGAAAGAGACTAAGTGACCATCAACTGATGAATGGATCAAGAAGATGTGGTTTATATATACAATGGAATACTACATGGCAATAAGAAAGAATGAAATCTGGCCATTTGTAGCAATGTGGATGGACCTCGAGTGTGTAATGCTAAATGAAATAAGTCAGGCAGAGAAGGACAGATACTATATGTTTTCACTTATAAGTCTAACAGGAGAAACCTAACAGGGGACCATGGGGAGGGGATGGGGGGAAAAAGAGTTAGGGACAGGGAGTGAGGCAAATCATGAGAGACTCTTGAATACTGAAGACAAACGGAGGGCTGAAGGGGGAGGGGGAAAGGGGAAGGGGATGATGGGCATGGAGGGGGGCACTTGTGTGGAAGAGCACTGGGTGTTATATGGAAATGAACTTGACAATAAACTATAAATATAAAAAAGAAAGAAATACCAATATTTTCTGATGTTAAAATTGAGCTTTTCTTGATTTAAAGATTTTATTTTTTAGAGCAGTTTTAGGTTTACAGCAAAAGTATGAGGAAAGTATGGATATTTCTTATATACCCTCCCACATACATGCACAGCCTTCCTCATTATCAATATCACTCACCAGAGTATGGTTCATTTGTTACAACTGGTAAACCTATACTGACACATCATAATCACCCAAAGTCCATAATTTACATTAGGATTCACACTTGGTGTTGTACATCCTATGAGTTTGGATAAGTGTATAATGATATGTGCTCATCATTGTAATTTTAAAAGGTCTTGGGGGCACTTGAGCGGCTCAATCAGTTAAGCGTCCGTCATGATCTCGCAATTTGTGAGTTCAAGCCCCGCATAAGGCTCTGTGCTGACAGCTCATAGTCTGGAGCCTGCTTCGGACTCTGTCTCCCTCTCTCTCTGACCCTCTTCGACTCACAATCGTCTCCCTCTCTCTCAAAAATAAACATTAAAAAAAATTTTAAAACAGGCCCTGATTTTTCACTGCCCTAAAAATCCTATTCATTCCTTACCCCCATCCCCTACCCCTGGAAACCACTGATATTTTTAGTCTTTACAATTTTCAGAATGTCATACAGCTGGAATGTCAGATAGTTGGAATCTCACGGTATGTTGCCTTTTCAGATTGACTTCTTTCATTTCATAATATACACTTAGGTTGCCTCCATTTTGTCTCATGGCTTGATAGCTTATCTTTTTTAGTACTGAATAATATTCCATTTTATGCATGTATCATAGTTTATATACCTGCTAACCTACTGGAAAACATTTTAGTTGCTTCCAAATTTGGGAAATAAGGACTAAGGCTGTTTTGAACATCCATGTGCAGGGCATGAATCTTCAATTCCTTTGAGTGAATACAGAGGAGTGCAATTGCTGGACTGTAGAAAAGAGTATGTCTAGTTTTGTGAGAAAACACTAACCTGTCTTCCAAGGTAGCTGTACCATTCTGCATTCCCACCAGCAGTGAATGAGAGTTCCTGTTGCTCCAAATTCTCGCCATGATTTCATATTGTCAGTGTTATGGATTTTGGCCATTCTAGTAGGTGTGTAGTGGTATCTTGTTGCTTCAGTTTGCATTTCTCTGATGACATATTATGTGAAGCATCTTTTCCTATGCTATTTACCCTCACTATATCTTCTTTGGTGAGGTGTCTATTAAAGTCTTTGGCCCAATTTTTTAATCAGGTGTATTGTTTTCTTACTGTTGAATTTTAAGAGTTCTTTATATATTTTGAATAATAGTCCTTAACCAAAGGACTCTTTTGCAAATGTCTCAATCCCAGTCTGTGGCTTCTCATTCTCTTACACTGTGCTTGGTTTTAAGATAAGAAAATAACAAATAATTTTGCAACAATAAGGGATAGCACTGATCCTAATTCCCAAAGCACACCATAATGCCAATTTTATAGGGCAGTCCTTGATCTAGTATAATTTTAGACTCTGAGCAGATGGTTATTTTTAAATTGTCAAATGAATTCTTATCCTTTATGATCAAATATTAAAGACAATAAGTCTTGAAGAGTTCAGTTTCCCAAAATTATAGCTTACATTCTGATCATATTCTGTCTAGCACATATTTTTAAGAATGATTTAGAAGATGCAGCAGAAACTCTCTAAAGCAAAGTCATCCCTGGATCATACTTCCTTACTGGTCATAAGTTCTTAAACACTTAGTTCCAAACACTTTCTGCTTGTGCTGGGAGCTTTATGAACTCTGAAGAAAACTTCTGATGCCTTGTGCAAGAGTTACTGCTTTATCAGGCCATTACTGTTGACAGATATTGAGATGAAAATCTAGAAGAAAAATCTAAAGTAGAGAAATTCTGAGAATATTGCAGAGCAGAAAGGAGATTTAGTACGAGGAGAGGAATTTTTGCTCCCCTTTATTCCCAGAGAACAGTTGGAAGCCTGAAAGCAGCTCTCTGAGATGTTCCCTTCCCCACCTGCCTCCCACTCTCCCAGTGAGTTCAAATGCTCAGTGATTCTTATTCTAGTACATTCAGAAATGGAAAGGGTCAGCGGCATAGGGTGGTCAGTGGCTCTTCAGGCAGCTATTTGAGCACTGGGGCCTACAGATTCCTGTGATTCAACAGTAAATCATGTTTTTTAAAGTTCTTTCCAAAATATTTTACCCTGCTGCTACCAAACCCCAAGTTCAGCTGCCCTTCACTCAAAAGGCCAATCAATACTCAAGAGAGGAGTCTTGACTGGAAAGGAATATGAGCTTTATTCAGGAGGCTGGCCACCTGGGGAGAAGTTGGGCTCTTGTGCAGAGTCCAACTCTCTGATTTCTGCCTGGTCCAGGGATTTCTAAAGGGGTTGAGAATCAGTAAGTGAGTACAGTAGTCTGTAGCATTTCTTGATTAGGTGCAACCTTGTTGGTAGCCAGCTAAACACATTATCTCAGGGCTGGGGGTTGTGTGAGGGGATCTGCTTCCTGTTTCCTTTTTTCTTTTTTAAATACATATTTATTTAAAAAAATTTAAATATTTATTTAGTTGAGAAAGAGACAAAGCGGGGGGGGGGGGTGAGCAGGGAGGGGCACAGAGCAAGGGAGACACAGAATCTGAAGCAAACTCCAGGCTCTGAGCTGTCAGCACAGAGTCTGACGTGGGGCTGGAACCCACAAACTGTGAGATCATGACCTGAGCGGAAGTCGGCCGCTTAACCAACTGAGCCACCTAGGCAGCCCTCTATTTTGTTTTAGAGAGAGTGATCGAGCAAGGGCGAGGGGCCGAGGGAGAGAGAGAGAATCTTAAGTAGCCTCCACACTCAGCATAGAGCAAGACACAGGCTTCAATCCCACAACCCTGGGATCTTGACCTGAGCTGAAATTGAGTTGGATGCTCTGCTGACTGAGCCACCCAGGCACCCCTGCTTCATGTTTTCTGAAGGGCAGGAATGCTCTGTTATTTCTAGGAAGAAATCCAAAATCTATAGATATACAGAGGAAGGGCATTTGCTAAAGTTTAAAGACTTCTAAGTTAGCAGAAGAGGCAGGAGTAGCTTCACTGCTAGCCTCACTTATCAGAATATCTAAAATTGTAGCACTGCAGGGACAATTTTTTGACTTATACAAAGGTTGCTTTGTTTTGTTTCATTTTGTTTTGAGGTGGAGGGGATGCTTTGTTTTATTTTAAAACAAAAGTTGAGTGCAAATGCCCCCTGGGGTGGGTAATGTCCTCACTGTCATCAGCTGTCATTCATCATTACATGGATTTCCATTTGAACTTTTTTTAATATTTATTTTATTTCTGAGAGAGAGAGAGGGAGAGAGAGCATGAGCAAGGGAGGGGGAGAGAGTGGGGACAGAGGATCAGAGCAGGCTCTACACTGATAACAGCAAGCCCAACATGGAGCTTGAACTCACAAACCCGAGGAAGCTGAAAGATACTCCACCTACTGAGCCACCCAGGCACCCCAGTTAAGGACTTTAATCTACATGCAAATTACACAAGGATCTTGTTAAAAGGCAGATTCTGATTCATTAAGTTGAGGTGGAGGAGCAGGGCCTGAGAGTCTACATATCTAGAAAGCTCCTAAGAGGCCACATGGACCACATTTTGAGAAGCAAAGGCCTCGCAAGCTAGGGAGTCCAGTTCATTTCTAGGTGGACCAGCTAAGGGTTGATTTGAGCTCTGAGGAAGCCCTGGAACTGATCATCTGCCCTGGGGGTCAGACACCTGGCCATTACTGCCCATGAGGGTGGTCCCGGCACCCTGCCAGGCCTGCTGCAGATAGGACACCCTCAGAAGCAGATGCAGTTGCTTTGGCCAGCAGCTTAACCCCTTACAACCCCTTACAACCCGATGGTGAATGCAGTGGTCTGAAAACTGCTTGACATCTTTCTGTCAAATTCTGCATTTGAGTTTTCGGAAATAGAGTGATTTTTTGTTTTGATTTGGTTTGGTTTGTTTTTTTTCTGTTAAGCTTAGCCACGCCTTTCTACATACCTTGAGTTTTGTTTTGACCAAAGAGGAGTTTCTACTTTACAGGACAGTCTGAAACCAGCAGGACCTTTTTCTTTTCTTTTCTTTTCTTTCCTTCTTTTTCTTCTTCTATTTTTTTTTTTTTGGCTGCACGTTTCATCTCAAAAGCTATGCATCATTATTGTTACAGAGCAAGAGTTCATCTCAAGATACAGATCTTGCAGTCACAACTCCTTAATACACTACAGGGTTATGTTTATCAAGAACCTCTCAGATTACACTACAGATAAGTGGTGTTGAAATAGGGCAGAATAGCATCTTAAAATAGAAATGTTCAATAAATGAAAACTAAATGCTTTCTATGGTAGAAATCCAGGATTGAGCATAACCTATCAACATCTTCTTTTCCAGGAGTCAACAGACTTCTGTTTTTATCTGTCAGATAATAAATATTTTATGCTTTGTGAATCATATGGTCTCTATTACAATTACTCAGCTCTGCCATTGTAGTACAAGAGCAGCCATAGACATTACATAAGCAAATGGACATGGCTGTATTCCAATAAAACTTTATTCACAAGCATAGGCAGAGTTTGGGATTTGACTTGTGGGCCATAGTTTGCCAACTTCTTTTCTAATCAATCTATAGAGAAAAACACCTGGGCATTACTTTTCCAGGCCCATGTTTCATCTTATTAAGGTTACTACTTTGAAAGATGATGGTTATTATGCATCCGCAGTCAGATATGTACTTAAAGTTGGTCTCTCTTTCAATGTTAAGAAGGAATCTATATACATTTATTCATCCACCTGCATTTGCCAGGAATCAGAAATACAGAGATTTCTCAACCACTTCTGTTGAGGAGTATACTGATGATGAAGAGCAATAAGGCTTTGGCTAGGGTAAACACTGAGGACTATGAGCACATCACAAGGATCCCTAGGGTCCTTCAAGTCTGAGAAGGTGCATACCAGGCAGTTTGTGGCAGGAAAGTATGAGGAAACAGCATCTACAATAAGAAAGAATCCATGGAGATCAGATTGAAATATCACCTGTTGGATTGAGGGTGTGATCTGAGATGTAAAATATGATAGGCAGCATTGGGAAATGAAGTGGTATTGTAATAGAGGGAAGAAAATAATGATCAGATGTGTATGCCATGTTGAAGTGTTCAAATATGTTTCAGATGGTACGGGTGGAAGAGGATGGTCATTCCACCAGCCTATTTGTATACTCCCTATGTGACTTTCTCCGTACCCTCCTCAAAGATTAATAGCAAGAGATCATTTATATGATAATAAGATAACAGGTCAGAGCCAACTGTGAGTATCACCTACAGACAACAGTGGTAGCAATAACAATACTGCCAATACTAAACATAAAACAGAGTTACACCTTAATTACAAAAACACATTCCTTCCAATGTTCTATGTACTCTCAGGTGCCATAACTTACATATACTTTTCCCTTAAAATAAATTACAGAATAGAACCAATAATATAATTTATAATTTACAATTAAATGTTCAGATCATTGAAACAGTACATCAAATGTGTGGCAATACACCCAATGTCATTATATCTAGAAAATCACAAAATCCCTTAGCCTTAAAATCATTTAACCATATTTAACCCAGACATTCCTAAAGTTAATAGATCCTTCTGGCATTTGTGAATTGGTTTATATGGTTAGTATATATTGGTTCATATAGGACTAGTTTACAGTTCAATAATAGAAGCTTAAGGAATTGGTATAAGTGTATAATATGATACAACAATGTATTCTAGGCTCTCTTTCATCCTTACCTGTCCCCATACACATCAAGAAAATGTATAGCCAAATAAAATTTTGTGACAAAAATGGCATTTTATTTTTTATAGTTTATTGTCAAGTTGATTTCCATATAACACCCAGTGCTCATCCCCACAAGTGCCCTCCTCCATACCCATCAACCCCCTTCCCCTCTCCCCCTCCTCCATCAGCCCCCAGCTTATTCTCAGCATTCAAGAATCTCTCATGATTTGTCTCCCCCCATCACCCCACCTATTTTTCCCCTTACACTCCCTCATGGTCCTCTGTTAAGTTTCTCCTGTTACACTTATGAGTAAAAACATACGGTTTCTGTCCTTCTCTGCCTGATTTATTTCACTTAGCATGACACCCCGAGTTCCATCCATGTTGCTGCAAATGGCCAGATTTCATTCTTTCTCATTGCCATGTGGTATTGCATTGTATATATAAACCACATCTTCTTGATCCATTCATCAGGTGATGGACATTTAGGCTCTTTCGATGATTTGGCTATTGTTGAAAGTGCTGCCATGAACATTGGGGTACATGTGCCCCTATGCATTAGCACTTCTGTATCCTTTGGGTAAATCCCTAGCAGTGCCTATTGCTGGGTCATAGGGGAGTTCTAATGTTAATTTTTTTGAGGAACCTCCACACTGTTTTCCAGAGAGGCTGCACCAGTTTACATTCCCACCAACAGTGTAGGAGGATGCCCGTTTCTCCACATCCTCACCAGCATCTATAGTCTCCTGATTTGTTCATTTTAGCCACTCTGACTGGCATGAGATGGTATCTCAGTGTGGTTTTGATTTGTATTTCCCTGATGCTGAGTGATGCTGAGCATTGTTTGATGTGTCTGTTGGCCATTTGGATATCTTCTTTGGAGAAGTGTCTATTCATGTCTTCTGCCCAAAAGATAGGTATTTTAGAAAAAGCAATAATAATGCCATCAATCTTAGGTTCACTGATGTTACGTCCAGTTGGAGAGTTACATCATTGTTTCTCTTGCGAATAAAATTTTGCAGGCTTGCAAATTTGTAAACTGTATGATTACTTTTCAAACACCTCAAGATATTAGCTGCTATAATTATTTTACCAGGTCTTGGTTAAATGTTATTTCCTCCAGGAAGCTTCCCCTGACCTCCCAGTCCTGGTTGGTACCCTTTCTTTGCATCCCCTTGGCACCTTGCACTCAACACAATTCCTGGCCACCTGCCTATTATCTAGGCTTATGGTCCTAAACACAGCCCAATGCCTTTGTCATTCACCACTACATCCCACAGCCTTGCGTGTAATAGGCCTTCATTAATGAATTGTTGGATGAGTAGACAAAGTTGGGGGGGAAATTAAGTCAATAAATCATCTTTATGTTATAATATTTTCCTCATCATTAATATCCATTTCATCCTTTCAGGCTCCATGAACCCTCCAACAGACTCTCCACTTAATGTTGTCACATCTACCGTTGGCACCCAAACTTCTCCAGCCAACAGCATATCTCCTACAAGTAAGAATGTTTTCACACATCCTTCCTTTTCTTAAATTATTTTTTTAATTTGAATATAGTCGACACACAATGTTACATTAGTTTCAGATGTACAATGCAGTATTTCAGCTTCTCTGTTGTGCTGTGCTCACCACAACTATAGCCACAGTCTATCACCATACAAGGTTGTGAAAATACCACTGACGATATTCTCTATGCCTTTCATCCCCATGACTTAGCTCTTTTGTACATAGAAACTTGTATCTCCCCCTCCCCTTCACGCATTTTGCCCATCCCCACTCCCTTCCCTTCTGGCAACCACCAGTTTGTTCTCTGTATTTATAGATCTGATTCTGCTTGTTTGTTCATTTGTGTTTGTTTTTAGACTCCACATATAAGTGAAATCATATAGTATTTGTCTTTTCCTGTCTAACTCACTACATGATGATACCCTCTAGATCTATCCATGTTGCTGCAAATAGCACAAACTCATCCTCTTTTTAAAGGATGCATAATATTCCATCTTCCTTATCCATTCAGCTATTGATAGACCCTTGGGTTGCTTTTGTATTTTGGCTATTGTAAATAATGCTGCAATAAACATAGGGGTGCATAGATCTTTTTGAATTAGTATTTTCATTTTCTTTGGGTAAATTCCCAGTGGTAAAGTTTTTGGATCATATGATATTTCTATTCTTGTTTTTTCTTCATACTATTTTTCCACAGTTGCTGTACCAATTTACATTCTCACCATCAGTATATGAGAGTTCCTTTTTCTCCACATCTTCTCCAACACTTTTATTTCTGATATTTTTTATTTTGCCATGCTGACAGGAGTAAGGTGACATCTCATTGTAGTTTTGATTTGCATTCCCCTAATGGTTAGTGATGTTAGGCATCTTTTCATGTGTCTGTTGGCCCTCTGTATGCCTTCTGTAAAATAGAAATGTCTGGGGGTGCCTGGGTGGCTCAGTCGGTTGAGTGTCCAGCTTCAGCTCAGGTCATGATCTCACGATTCATGGATTTGAACCCTGCATCAGGCTCTGTGCTAACCACTAGCTCAGAGCCTGGAGCCTGCTTCAGATTCTGTGTCTCCCTCTCTCTCTGACCCTCCCCTGCTCACACTCTCTCTCTCTGTCTCTCAAAAAAAAAAGACATACAATTTTTTTTAAAGAAAACTGTCTTTTCAGGTTCTCCACCCATTTTTAAAATCAGACTTTTTGGTTTTTGGTGTTGAGTTGTATAGGTTGTTTATTTTGTTTTTTAAGCTTTTAATTCCAGTTAGTCAACATACTGTGGTTTATTAGTTTCAGATGTACAATATAGTGATTCAACCATTCCATACATCACCTGTACTCATAATGACAAGTGTACTCCTTAATGGCCGTCTCTTATTTCACCCATCTTCCCACCCACCTCCCCTCTAGTAACCATCAATTTGTTCTCTATAGCTAAGAGTCTGTTTCTTGATTTCTCTCTTTCTCTCTGTCTCTCTCCCTTTTTTACCTTTGCTTATTTTTTTATTTTGTTTTTTACTTTTGCTCATTGTTTTGTTTGAGTGAGGTCATCTGGTATTTATCTTTCTCTGACTGACTTATTTTACTTAGCATCACACCCTCTAGCTCCATCCATGTTGTTGCTAATGGCAAGATTTCATTCTTTTTTTTATGGCTGAATAATATTACATTGTATATATGTACACTACATCTTCTTTAACCATTCGTCCATCAATGGACCCTTGGGCTGCTTCTATAGTTTGGCTATTGTAAATAAGACTGCAAACATGTATGTATCTCTTTGAATTAGTGTTTTTGTGTTTTTTTGGTAAATACCCAGTAGAACAATTACTGGATTGTAGGATGTTCTACTTTTGATTTACTGAGGACTCTCCCCACTGTTTTCCACAGTGGCTGCACCAGTTTATATTCCCACTAACAATGCATGAGGGTTTCCTTTTTCTCCACATCCTTGCAATGCTTGGTTGGGTTTTTTTTGTTTTGTTTTGTTTTGTTTTTAGTCATTTTGATAGGTATAAGGTAATAAATGTCTCATTATAGTTTTGATTTGCATTTCCCTAATGATATAATGAATAATGTTGAGCTTGTTTTCATTAACCTATTGTCCATCTGGATGCCTTCTTTGAAGAAATGTCTCTTCATGTCTTTGGCCCATTTTTTAATTGGATTTTTATTTTTTGGGTGTTGAGTTGTATGAGCTCTACATATCTTGATTATTAACCTCTTAGTGGATATGTCATTTGCACATATCTTCTCCCATTCACTAGGTTGACTTTTTGTTTTGTTGATATTTTTGTTTTCTGTGCAAAAGCTTTTAATTTTCATGTAGTCCCAATGGTTTATTTTTGCTTTTGTTTCCTTTGCCTTAGGAAACATCTAGAAAAATGTTGCTACAGCTACTGTCAGAGAAATTACTGCCTGTGTTTTATTCTAGGATTTTTATGGTTTTAGGTCTCACATTTAGGCCTTCAATCCATTTAAATTTATCTGTGTGTATGATATAAGAAAGTGGTTCAGTTTCATTCTTTTATGTGTAGCTGCCCAGTTTTCCCAGTACCATTTATTAAAGAGATTTTTTTCCCAATATATATTCTTGCCTTCTTTGCCACAGATTAATTGTCAATAAGAGCAGGGGTTTATTTCTGAGTTCTCTATTCTGTTCCACAGATCTTTTTTTGTGCCAGTACCATACTATTTTGATTACTATAGCTTTATAGTATGTCTTGAAATCTGGAATTGTGATACTTCCAGCTTTGTTCTTTCTCCATTGTTTTGGACATTCAGGGTCTTTTGTGATTGCATGCAATTTTGAGAATTATTTGTTTTAGTCCTGTGAAAAATGATGCTGCTATTTTGCTAGGGATTGCATTGAATTTGTAAATTGCTTTGGGTAGTATAGACATAAAATGCTGTTGGTATTCGGATGAGGATTGCATTGAATCTGTAGATTGCTTTAAGTAACATGGACATTTTAACAGTATTAATCCTTCCAATCAATGAGCATGGAATACCTTTCCATTTGTTTGTGCCATCTTCATTTTTTTTTCATCCATGTTTTATGGTTTTCAGAGTGTGGATCTTTTATCTTCTTAGTTGATTCTTAGGGGGATTCTTGGAGTAATTGTAAATGGAATTGTTTCTCAATTTCTCTTTCAGAGACTTCTTCATTAGTGTATAGAATAACTACTGATTTCTAGGTATTAATTTTGTGTCCTGCAACTTTATTGAATTCATTTATTACTTCTAATAAGTTTTTGGCAGAGTCTTTAAGATTTTGTATATTTAGTAGCGTGTCATCTGCAACTGATAACTATACTGTTTTACTTTCAATGAGCTATCAATCCTTTAACCAAGCAGATTGATAGAGAAAACATTTTCAGAAAATTTGCATGATTCACCTTCCTTTATTATCTGTAACATTTTAGGTAAACATTTAAGACTATTCTCATGGTTTTAAAGAATTAACATAGCTTCCAAAGCCCTTCACTTGAAGCCCTGGAAAAATTAGGGTCAAGAAATATGTGGTGAGAAATTTAAATTCTGTATTTATTATTAAATAGGTTAATAAATTGATGGTCTTCTTCTACAACTGTGTTCTCAGTGGGGTGTTTAAGAAATTGGTTATAAATGGGCACCCTATGGACCAGATGTAGTTAGATAGTTTTAAATTTAAGTTTGTTCTGGTTCAAATTAATTTTGACAAAGTTGGTTGGTGAGGACTATGAATTCAGCCTCCCTGTGGCATTATTAATAATGGAGGCCAGGCTGGGTCAGTGTTACTATGGCAAAGGAATAGCAGTGACTTTCAGAAGGTCATACTGATGCAAACAAATCATAAATTCCCATGACTGTGGCCTTTGTGTTTAACAAAGAACTATCGTTACTATCTTTAATACAAAAAAATGTATATTCTATGTAGAGAAGTACAGTTCTCATTTCTTATTTTATTAAAACTATCAATTTCAGCTCAAAATGAGGACTAAAATGGAAATAAAACAAAAGAAGTCTGTAAAAATTAACAATTCTTTCAGCCTGGAGCCTTTTGGCATATAGCCTGCAGTCACTGTCACAGGTTAATACCTCTCAGAAAATGAAGCATGTGGCGGGGTGAGAAATGTCTGCAAATCACCCATCAGAAATTTTACATCCATCTGATTTTTCCTAGTTCTTAATGTTTTGCTATTTTTATTTGAAGCTGCTTTTTCTTCCACTTCTAACTCATCTTTCAGCAATGAACTATAGTAGATTATGTGATTCTTTATTTAACAAATAGTGGCATATTAAAAAATAATACCTTACATTTCTTTAGAACTCTGCATATTATCTGGTTATCCAGTGCTCCATAACAAATTACCCCCCAAATTAACAACTTTTAAAACATATATTGTCTTACATGATGTTAGGGTCAGAAATCCAGGAGCAGCTAAGCGGGGTGGTCTGGCTCAGGTTTTTCCATGGGGTTATCATCAAGCAGGGTTGGCGGGGGCTTCAGTTATCTGAAGGTTTGATCGGAGCTGAGGGTTCTGTTTTCAAGTGTGAGTGTGTTGTCAGAAGGCCCTACTTCCTCACCACAAGGTTTCCCTCCATAAGGTTTCTCACATTATGGCAGCGGCCCTCCCTCAGATCAAGTGACAAGTACTCTATTCGAGAAATAGAGTAACCAAGACAAAAGCCACACTGCCTTTTTATTGCACAGCATCATTTTGTTTTATTGTATCTGTTAGAAGAGCGTCACTGAGTCCAGCTCATATTCGAGCAGATGAGACTTAGGCTCCACTTTTTGAAGGAAGAGAATCAAAGAATTTGCAGACAAATTAAAACCACCATGTCCTGTCATTTAGAAAATATTTGCCCATAAAATGCAATGTGGTTTCATCTTTACTGTGAAAGGTAGACAGAGCAAGCATTATTGTTCCCATTTTCCAGATGACACTGAGATGCTGAGAGCTTACATGATCACACAGTTGGGGAGTGGCAAAGTTAGTATTCACACCAAAGTCTTCTGACTCTGAATCCAGCTCTATCCACATTTGATACCAGCTTGTCTCCAACTGGTCTGAACACTTCATGAGGACAGGGGATAGCCTGCTTAGCAAGAATAGACAAAAATATGGGGCGCCTATGTGGCTCAGTCGGTTAAGCATCCGGCTTCGGCTCAGGTCAGATCTCACGGTTTGTGGGTTCGATCCCCGCGTCAGGCTCTGTGCAGACAGCTAGCTCATGGCCTGGAGCTTGTTTCAGATTCTGTATCTCCCTCTCTCTCTCTGACCCTTCCCTGCTTCAGCTGTCTCTCTCTGTCTCTCAAAAATAAATAAAAAGCATTAAAAATTAAAAAAAAAAGAATAGACAAAAATACTAGTTGAATAAGTGAATAAAAGAACTAATGAGAATACTGTTCCTTCACTATATAAATGTCATTTGATAGATTCCATGATGTCTTAAAAAAGAGATGATATTTTGTTTCTGCCTTCAAAAAGGTTGCAGTGTACTTGGAAAGAGATAATACGTGCACATAAAAATGATAATTCAAAATACTGAGGTGAAAGGTGCTACATCTTGCAGAATTAAAATGCTCAGAGAGGATGCCAACCAGCAAGTCTTGGGCTTTAAGTAAGGAGACGTCCCTGTGGGTACATGGAGTCAGGAAATGTTACCAAAGAGAGAAAATAAGATGACCCTTTAAGTATTTATTGTATTTCTTTGACTCAGTTGACAGCGTGAAGAAAAAACATTCTAAACAAAGAGAACAAGATGACTAGTTGTGCATTGGCAAGGATTTTGTGGCAATTTGAGAGAATGTTAGTAGATAAGTGTGGGTCAGTGGGTGGGGTTGTGTAGCAGAGAAGCAGGGGAGGAGAAGAAGGAGAAGGAGAATTAGTAAAGAGGACTACTTTACTTTAGTAAGCCCCAGCCCAAGCTTTCTCAGTGCTATAACTTAGGAAATGAGGCTAGGAGTCCAATAAATATTTCTTAGAAATGAAGTGATATAACTTATTTACCAAATATTTATTAAACACTTACTATGTCCCAGGTACTCTTCTAGGTACTAGGAATACAGCAGGGACCAAAAAAGAAAAACAACTATGCCTTCATGACACTAACATTCTGCCATTAAAAGTAGAAATCCATTTCTCCTGGCTCAATTTTCCATGGGGTCAGTTGACGTATACAGCAACATGGATGGAATTGGAGGGTATTATTATGCTACATGAAATAAGTCTGTCAGAGAAAGACAGGTGTCATATGTTTTTGCTCATATGTAGAATTTGAGAAATTTAACAGAAGACCATGGGGAAGACAAGGAAAAACAAGCTACAAACAGAGAGGCAGGCAAACCATAAAAGACTCTTAAATACAGAGAACAAATCAAGGACTAATGGGGGTGGGGGTTGAGAGGTGGACAAAATGGGTGACAGGCGTTGAGGAGGGCATTTGTTGGGAGGAGTGAGCACTGGGTGTTGTATGTAAGCAATGAATCATGAGAATCTACTCCTGAAGCCGAGAGCACACTGTATACACTGTATATTATCTGACTGGACAACAAATTATTTTAAAAAATAAAGATAAAAAATAAAGATAAAACGTGACTTACATAATGCATATGTAGGTCAAATCACCATGATATACACTTTAAATACCTTAAAATTTTATTTGTCAATTGTACTTCAAGAAAGGTAAAAAATAATAAATTAATAAATAAAAATGTGACAAATGTCTGCTAAAAAAGAAAGAAAACTATGCCCTCATGACATTAACATTCTGCGAGTTAAAAGCAGAAACTTATTCCTTCTAGTTAGTTCCTGGGGTTAGTTGACGTACATTAAATGGATCTATCAGACCAAACACCCTTCTTATTTCTGTGAAGAAATGCAAGGAAAGGAAAAGGACTTTTGTTCCCCTTCAGAAACTTGCGATATAAAATAGTTCTAATACTGGGGAGAGAGAATACAGTCAAAGAAACATATTTGTCAAAAAGCAGGAAAACATGTTACTTGATCTCTCATCACAAGATAATGATATGGGTGGGAAATTTGCAGAGAGTCACAAGAGCTCCTTAAGATCATACCACACTGAACGTCAGGACCGTTTTAGATCAGTGGTTCTCACCAAGGAAAATTTGTTGCTCTCCCTCCTAAGGACATTTGTCAGTGTCTAGGGACATTTCTTGTTGCCACAATTGGGGGGAAGGTGCTACTAGTCAAGGCCAAGGATGCTGCTACATATTGTACGGCACAGGACAGGACAGCCTCCACAACAAGGAATTCTCCAGTCCAAAATGTCAATGCTTCTGACGCTAAGAAACCCTATTTTAGATCAAGGCCCGGGGATAATAAGAGTAGCTCATTCTCGCTTGACAAAATCTGGACCTCTGTCAAAATAATAATAATAAATTATGCTCGGAACAATTGTCATTCTGAAATGTCAAAAAATGTTAAATCAGTTGCTCATTGTAGCTAAATAAAACTTATTTTCTTAGAATAAACCCAGAATTACACCTGAAAACTCCAAATTTTGTCTTGAAAACCTGGAGGGTAATTGTGAAATCACTTGAAGACTGGCTGCCTCATGTCTCAGAACCTGGGAGGATTCACCCTTTGTGTTCTCTTAAGAAAGGACGCAAGATGGAACATGTCATGGAAACCAACTTCAAAAGGCTATGGTTTCATTCTAAATTCTAAGACGGAATGCACTATATAATTCAGTCATAATTATTCAGCTACATTTCTTGTTGCAGACATCCAGTTTGTATTTTTTTTCTTCCTCAGCAAAAGGATATTTTTTAAACAAATATAAGGTAATGGAAACAGTATTATTTTACTAGAGGAGAACTTTTAGAACTCAGAGCCAACTGCAAGAGTTATCCAGGGAGCCCAGAGCATTTCAACCTGAACTGATGGGTGCTTTTTGAGTCCTAGCTGCCTTGCAGCACTGTCTTAGGAAAAACATGAGGCTGACAAGCCAAGTGGGAAGATGAGACAAGCCAGTGGACGGACCAATCTCAGGTGGGGCATTACATGACTCAGGCACTCCAAGTAGAGCTCTATGCCTTCTAACTCTGACTTTGAATTGGCTCCAAGTTATGTGACTCAAGAGAACAGGCCTCAGAAATTCCAACCCCAATGGTGGCAATCATTCAAGACATTCATTCATTCAATAAACATACACTGAGTACCTCCAAGGTGCCAGGAACTTTAGAGACAGTGAGATATAGTGATGAACAAGACAAGCAGGTACCCAGCTGCCCAGGGCTTACAATCTAGCACAACCCACTTACCTAGCATCCTATTTCATTGTCCACTGGGCCACAGGCCTTTTGGCTCTGCCTCACTGCACCGCCTCACTAAACATGACCCTTGGACCTGATGGTGTTGGTTTTGATATTTTATCAAACTTTCTCTGGTCCTCACAGTCTAGATCTTTCTACCCCTGAACACCTCTGATAAAATACCAGGTCCAGTCTGACTCTAATCACTGGTTAGCTCTCCATGCAAGCACACCTGATCTTCAGCAGGTGGGGGATCAGATACTGAGGGGTACAGATTGTAAGAAGCAGCTCCCCAGAGGATGCACCCAAACTAATGATTTATGAGAAAACATGTCAGAATGGCTGGGGGGATTATACCAGAAGATATGCCATTGGACAAGATTGTCAAATATAAATCACTGGGGGAAGCAGATCATAAGAACAGTAGCAGGTCGAGATGTTTGATGTTAAAGTAAGAAGGGGATCTCCAGAAAGCTCACCAGTCTACCAAAGTAGAATAGTGCTGGCAACAGTGGAGGGTGGAATCAGGGAAGTCTGCACAGGGATCTGGAAGGAAATACAGACTCAGGTGGAACAAAGATGAGAGATGGATCTTCGGACAATCATCCTGGGCAAAGATCTAAAAGAAAATGAGTGTCAGGCATGAGAAGACAGGCAGAGTGAGTACTGATGGTGCTTGTTGGGAGGACACAGCTTTCTTAAATGAGGTACAGCCAGGTGACCATGAGCTTCAGTTAAGGGCTGGGATTTGGACTGAAACAGAATGCTAACAAAGAGTCACTGTGGCTTTGACAGTGTGTGAAAAATAGGAGTGAAACAGAGGGGATGGGTATAATACATGGTAGCAGCAAGAATAGAGCGTGAAGACCAAATGATGCAGATTGTAGGTGAAGTAAACTGATAATGGTCTGAACTAGAGCGGGCAAATGTAGAAATGGAGAGTATTTCAACAGAAGACCCAGCATGGCTGGTCTGCCTAAATATGAGGGATAAATAAAAGGTTTTTAGAAGACTATCATACCAGTTTTTTCCCTAGTAATTACCTAATTTTTAACCAACTACCCCAATTATATTATAGCATTAAGCAATAATATTAACAATATGTGTTAGTATTTGAGTGCCTCTGATGTGCCTGGCACCATTTTTTTAAAATATTTTATTGTCAAATTGATTTCCATACAACATCCAGTGCTCTTCCCCACAAGTGCCCACCTCCATCACCACCACCTCTTCCCCCCCACCCTCTTTCCCTTCAACCCTCAGTTCATTTTCAGCATTCAATAGTCTCTCAAGTTTTGCATCCCTCTCTCTCCTCAACTCTCTTTCCCTCTTCCCCTCCCCCTGGTCCTCCATTAGGTTTCTCCTGTTTTACTTTTAGACCTTTGAGTGCAAACATATGGTTTCTGTCCTTCTCTGCCTGGCTTATTTCGCTTAGCACGACACCTTCA
>NC_043704.1:58122976-58153248 GCF_006229205.1 Suricata suricatta
GCACTTCTGTATCTCTTGGGTAAATCCCTAGCAGTGTTATTGCTGGGTCATAAGGGAGTTCTATGGATAGTTTTTTGAGGAACCTCCACACTGTTTTCCAGAGAGGCTGCACCAGTTTACATTCCCACCAACAGTGTAGGAGGGTGCCCATCTCTCCACACCCTTGCCAGTATCTATAGTCTCTTGATTTGTTCATTTTAGCCACTCTGACTGGCATGAGGTGGTATCTCAGTGTGGTTTTGATTTGTGTTTCCCTCATGATGAGTGATGTTGAGCATCGTTCCATGTGCCTGTAGGCCATCTGGGTGTCCTCTTTGGAGAAGTGTCTGTTCATGCTTTCTGCTCATTTCTTCACTGGGTTATTTGTTTTGTGGGTGTGGAGTTTGGGGAGTTTCTTGTAGATTTTGGATACTAGCCCTTTATCTGATATGTCATTTGCAACTATCTTTTCCCATTCTGTTGGTTGCCTATTAGTGTTCTTGATTGGTTCCTTTGTAGTGCAGAAGCTTTTTATTTTGATGAGGACCCAGTAGTTCATTTTTGCTTTCATTTCCCTTGCTTTGGGAATGTGTCGAGTAGGAAATTGCTGGGTGAAGGTCTAGGAGGTTTTTTCCTACTTTCTCCTCGAGGGTTTTGATGGTTTCCTGTCTCACATTCAGGTCCTTGAGCCATTTTGAGTTAATTTTTGTGTAAGGTGTAAGAAAGTGGTCTAGTTTCATTCTTCTGCATGTTGCTGTCCAGTTCTCCCAGCACCACCTGCTAAAGAGGCAGTCTTTTTTCCATCACATACTCTTTCCTGCTTCGTCAAAAATTAATTGGCCATACGTTTGTGGACCCAGTTCTGGGTTCTCTATTCTATTCCATTGGTCTATGTGTCTGTTTTTTCTGGCACCATTTTTAAACTAGCAAGTGTGTCACGTCATTTAATTCTCCTAACAATGCAATGCTATAGGCACTATCATTATCCCCATTTTACAGATGAAGATATTGAGGCACAAAGAATTTAAATAAACCAAAGTCATAGAAAAAATGCTAGATCCAAAATGGAGCCCAGACAAGTTTCAGAGCCTGAGTCCCACTGCTTCTGACAGTCCAGGATGGGTGCTCCATAAATATCTTTAGACATCAAATAAATCCATTCCTGTATGAATCTGGTATTGCTGATATGAAAAGGTCAACATGACAGTTATGCCTCTATTAATCTTTCTCTTCTCTGGATCAGTGTTTTCTGAGAAATGCAGCCTCCAGAAGTGGGGCTAACATTTCCTCAGTCAGATATAAATTGTACAAAAAGCCTCCTCGATCCATTACCCCTTCCCCCTCAACATTATTATCATATAATTTCATTGTCCAGAAATAGGTACAGAACCCATACGAAACTCCAGCGCTCTCCTTTAACCCTGAGAAATTCTAGTCATTGCATCTTCCCCACCACCTTGCACCTGGGGCTTATGTTGCAAGTTGTTAAAGAATTTCTCACTTTTTTCCCATACCCGTCACCCATAAGTCAAGGGTAGCTTTCTTGATGACTAGTTTACTTTATGTATTTGTTCATCCAGTTTTCCTCCTTTGGAGCAAGGTAACTCTGGGGGAAAAAGCTACCAGATGATCTATTCTTCCATTCATTTTGTAAATTAGTGAGTGTAGATAAATGCTCCAGGAGCTCTGTCCTGCTTACTGTCATTTCCCCCAACGGGGTCCTGGAAACCCTTCCTACACCAGAAATATGATACACGGTGATACACATTGCTTTAGCCATTCAGTGAACACACGTTCCCCAGACAATCTGCCTCCCATGGACAAACAGTCTTGTGCAGAGATTAAGATTTCACACCATATATTTCCTTTATGCTGGTGTGAAGGTCAATATGCACATAATCCTGACATTAGGGCTTGATGAAGCCGACTCACATGTGTTTAGATGCAGCTGATGGCCTATATTCATTTAAGTGCTGTTCTCCAGTTAATAACATTATGAGTTTAAAGGTTCTCTGTGCTGCAGCTGAATTGATGGAGTGCAGTAACACATTTGCAGGAGAGGCTAGGTGGCTATGTGGATAGACATTATGTCGATAGATTGGAATGTCAAGTGAAAGTGTTGCTATTTGAAAAAAAATTAAATTTTCAGATTCAGTTTTATATAGAAATAAGGCAAAGTTTCAGAGAATTGAGCTTGACAAAGCAATCACAGCAGCAGCCTGAACTTACAAATAACTTTTACTTTTTGTTGAATAAGTAAGCTAAACTGGGTAAATTAGCAAAAAAATTAAAAAAAAAAGAACTTTCCTTTCCCCATTATTCCCTGTCCAAATGAGCTCTGTTGCATAATTTCTCCTTAGCCTCTGAAAGGTTTTTTGGTGATTTTCATATAATAAATGTGGTCTGGTCCCTTTCAGACTCCAGAACAGACTTGTGTCAATAATTAAAAAGGCTTGACAAATGTAATGTCAAAACTTGCAAAAACTAATTTGATCCAGAACTTTCTCCCCTTCCTGACCACTGTGTGTTGGTGTGCCTCAGCTACAGAAGCCTGGGATGCGAGGTTGTGTGTTTTATGTCTGTGGGGGTGGAAGAAATGTCTTTTGTGTTTTCCAGCTCCATCCTCTACTCCACTCCTGGTTGTTGGTTTGGGACTCACTTTAGGGGTCATAGCATGCGGAAAAGAGGGGAGAGGTAGATGAGAAAAGACCTTCCTTGTCTCAGGCTGACTGCAGTCTGACCTAGGTGCCCTGTGGATGGGGAGAATAAATATTGCCATCTTGACCTTATGGAGCACTCTGGTGGGTGTCTCAGAAATCTGGGACCGATCCCTGGCTATTGTCCCCTTGATGCAAGGTGCAGGCCCTGCCTCCCATCAGGCTCCTGTGTATCATCGCCCTGCAGCCCGTGAGCTGCTGGGAGTCTGTCCCCTTAGAAGTTTTTTGTTCCTCCAGTTATTCTTGGGTGAGATTTCTTTCTGTGGCATTCTGTTTTATCTGAGAAAACATGCACATGGGCCTCCTATTTGGGGAAAGTGCTCCTCTTCTCCAACATGGCCAAATCTCTCTTTTCAGCACTACTAGTCAAGCAGAGGCTCCCTGTGTAGTGTCTTTAGCCCGAGTTGGGCAGTGGCACTCTTCATCTCAAACCCAAGGATACATAGGCAAATAGCTCCGAGTAGTTCTCTTGAAACCACACTTCACCTGGGCTAAGGTAAGGGGAAGATTCTTCTTTTACCCACCACCCACATGAGAGTGGACTGATTTGTAGCACCCTGACAACTCTCTTTTTAAAAAATTCTTCACTGCGCTTAGATGGCTCAGTTGGTTAAGGGTCAGACTCTTGGTTTCAGCTCAGGTCATGATCTCATGGTCGGTCTTGAGATCCAGCCCTGTCTGTGTTGGGCTCAGTGGTGAGAGGCTGCTTAGGATTCTCTTTCACTCTCTCTCTGCCCCTCCACCACTTGTTCTTGTTCTCTCCTGACTGAGCCACCGAGGCACCCCTGGTCAATCGTTTTTAACAAGTGTGCCAAGAATACACTATGGAGAAGTATAGACTCTTCAATAAATGGTGTTTGGAAAATGAATGTCTATATGCAGAAGAATGGAATTATCTTACAGTATACACAAAAATCACCTCACAATAGAGTAAAAGACTTAAACATAAGACCCAAAGCTGTGAAAGTTTTAGAACACATGGGAGAAAAGTTCCTTGATATTGGCCTTGGCATAGATTTTTTAGATATGACACCAAAGCCTAGGCAAGAAAAGCAAAAACAAGCAAGTATACTACATCAAACTAAACAACTTCTGTGCAGAAAAGGAAACAACAAATGTAAAAGTAACCTATACATAGAGAGAAAATATTTTTAAGTCATATGTCTGATAAGGGATTGATATACAAAATATATAAGAAACTCATTAAACTCCATTATAAAACAAGAAACAACTCATTGAAAATAGGCAAAGGATCTGAATAGACATTTTTCCAAAGGGCACATAAAAATAGCCACCAAGTACATGAAAAGATGCTCAACTTCACTCGTCATTAGGGAAATGCAACTTCAACCCACAATGAGATATCACCTCCCACCTGTTAGGATGGCTAGTACCAAAATAAATAAACAAATAAATAAATAATAAAAGATAACAAGTGTTGGTGAGGATATGGAGAAAAGATAACTCTTGTCACTCTTGGTGGGAATGTCAAGTGGTGTAGCCATTATGGAAAACAATATGAAAAACATTATGGAAAACGTTTTTTGAGGTTCCTCAAAAAAGTAAAAAATAGAACCACTATGTGACCCAGTAATCTCTATTCTGGATATATACATGGAGAAAAGAAAATCAGTCACCTCTAAGAGATATGGAAACAACCTAAGCTTCATTGGCAAATGAATGGGTAAAGAAATGTATGTGTGTGTGTGTGTGTGTGTGTGTGTGTGTGTGTGTGTGTGAGTGTGTGTGTGATTCAGCCTTAAAAAAAGAGATTCAGCCATTTGCCACAATATGGGTGAACCTGGACAACATTACACTAGGTGAAATAAGATAGACAAAGAAAAAAACTGCATGATCTCACTTATAAGTAGAATCTAAAATAATGAACTACATGGAAGCAAAGTGTAGAACAATAATCACTGGACTGAAGAATAGGCGACAGTGGGGAGTTGTTGGTCAAAGGGTACAAAGTTGGAATGATGTAGAATTAATAAGTCTGGAGACCTAGTATACAGAATGATAATTATAATAATAATATATCAAATATTGGAAATTTGCTCAGAGTAGATTTCAGGTGCTCTCATCATACAAAAAAACAAATGGTTACTATGTGAGGAGTGATATGTCAGCAAATGGCTGACTGTACTAATCGTTTCACTATATATGTGTATATCAAATCATGTTGTTACCTTAACCATATACACTTTTTATTTATAAAATAAAATACAAACCTGAGGCAAGAGAAATAAAAGCAAAATAAACTATTGATACTACATAAAAATAAAAAGCTTCTGCACAGCAAAGGAAACAGACAATGAAACTAAACGGCAACCTACTAAATGGGAGGAGAGATCTGGAAATGACATATCTGACAAACAGTTCATATCCAAAATGTATAAAGAACTGATGCAATTCAATATCAAAGAAACAAATAATGCAATTAAAAATGGGAAGAATATATAGACATTTCTCCAAAGAAGACTCAGATGGCCAACAGACACATAGAAAGATGCTCAATGTCACCCATCATGAGGGAAATGTAAATCAAAACTACAATGAGATATCACCTCACACCTGTCAGAATGGCCAAAAAAAAAAAAAAAAAACCCACAAGAAACAAGTATTGATGAGGCTGTGGAAAAAAAAGGAACCCTCTTGCACTGTTGGTGGGAATGCAAATTGGTGCAAGCTACTGGGGAAAACTTGAAGTTCCTCCACAACTTGAAATAAACTACCCTACGATCCAGAAATTACATGACCAGATATTTACCAAAAACAATAACAACAACAAAAAAACAAAAAAACCCACCAGTTTAAAGGGATACATACACCCTTATGTTTATTACAGCATTATTTACAATAGGCAAACTCTGGAAGCAGCCCAAGTATTTCTCAATAGATGAATGAATAAAGAAGATGCAACTTATATACATATAATGAAATATTATTCAGTCATAATAAAGAATGAAACCTTGCCATTTGCAACAACATGGGTAGAGCTAGAGAATATAATGTTAAGCAAAATGAGTCAGAAAAATACAAATACCATGTGATCTCTCTTATATGCAGAATTAAGAAACAAAACAAATGAGCAAAGGGGAAAAAAAAAACAGAGAAAAGCAAACCAAGAAAGAGACTCTTAACAATAGAGACCAAACTGATGATTACCAGAGGGGAGGTGGAGGGGAGGTGGGTAAAATAGGTGATGAGGTTTAAAGAGTACACTTCTCACAATGAAAAAAAAATAAATAAAATGGTAAAAAAAAATAAACAGTAGATAAAGTAATTTTATGAAAATGAAACAACCATGACAAGGTGCTGGCTTACCCACTGGGACAATCCACAGAAATCTGTAGTTCTTGGCAACAGTGTAATGGGTTGGCAAACAACAAACAGAGCTCTAAAAGCATGGCCAAAGTTGCGGATGCTTGAAGAAAATAGGGGAAAACAAGAGAAAGAAGAAAAGGAAGAACATACATTAGTATGGGTAGTTCCTTTTTCAGTGGATTATTAAAAGCAACACAAAGTAGTACGCATGCAGAACACCTAATATAGTACCTTGTTCATAAGTTTCAAAATGTTATACTGTATTATTTGCCCCCTTGAATTCCTTTGGAGCTAAAGTAAGAAATAGAGTGGTTGATTAATTAACCAGTCTATCTTTGTCTAAGTTGTGTGTGTGTGTGTGTGTGTGTGTGTGTGTGTGTGTGTGTTAATAAAAACAATCTAGCCCTAGAATTATGGGCTACTTCTACTTGAGATGGACACTTACGTAAATAAAACCCACCAGAATCATGGTCACGTTAGTGGAGGAAGAAAATGGGTGGTAAGGAAGGGCAAATATCTATAAGTTGCCTGAAGGTTTTCATGTTATATCCAATTTATTATATTTCCACTACTCTACTCTCCTTTTTGCTCACTTTGCTTCACCCAAACTGGCCTTATCACTGTTCCCACAGCATACCAAAGTTGCTTCCCCCAAAATCTATATGGCTCACACTCTCCTCTTCTCCCAATCTTTGTTCAAATGTCATCTTCCCAATGGGGCTTTCCATGACCACCTAATTCAAAACTGTAGCTTCCTGTATCTCATTTCCTGTCCCCTTTCCCTGTTTTATTGTTCTCCACAGAATTTTTTTAACATCCTGTAGAATTCATTAGTTTGGCTTGTCCCCACAAGAAAGTGAATCCCATAAAGGTCCTTTTTTTTTCTTTTGGTCTGATTTGTCTACTGATGTATCTCTATCACCTAAAACAGTAATAACACCTGGTTGTAAGTAAATATTGATAACTCAGTAAATATCCTGGAGCTTAAGGATATTTCCCAAGCACTGAGGAGGAAGAGATTAACCAAGGAAAGGCTTCAGGGAGAGAAGAATAAGACTCCATAAAGAAAATGGAACCTGGCCAGGGCTTGAAGACTGGGCAGTCTTATAATGGGAGGTTGAAGTGGCATAATGGGGGAGAGGTAAGAGATTATCAATTATCCTGGGAGGCTGTGTGCTAGAGACCATGATTGAATTCCAGGGCTACCCCCTGGTTCTGTAGCAAGGCCAACTATACTTTATAAGTCTACCAGAGTGGAATGAATATAGTCTCTGGTATCAGACAGGCTTGAGTTCAATTCCTATCTCCAATGCCTACTAGCTATGCAATCTGGGCAAGTCCTTTTACCTCTCTAATACTGTTTCCTTATCATAAAAACCAAGAGTTAGTATTATCTAGTTCATATGGTTATTCTGAGTATCAAATATGTAAATGCATAAAGAGCCACTGTAAAGCTAAGACTCCCATGAGCCAGTCTGGGAAGGCACACCATGATCAGGAGTCCAGCACACAAAATTCATCTCAAAATAAACCAAGACCTTTACTTGTATTTTTTAATTTTTTGAAGGAGAAAACCATGACCAAATCAGTATTTTTTTTTGATTACCATTTTATCTTTTATCTTCCACTAACCTCGCATCACGACTGCTCGCCTGTCCCTTTCATTTGGTACAAAGTAAGTTCATATTAAGTGATCTTTGAAATTTGTTTGGAAATATTTCAACATTTCCCCCAGAAGGACCCCCCAGGAGACCTCCAGCATTTCCCTCTGTTTCCCTTCTCTGGCAGTGAGAGGGACAGTCACCAGGAAGCTGGTAGGAGTCCAAATGAAGGGATTCCCTTCATAATGTCACAAGGAGTGTACCAGAATTAGCTCTTAAAGAACATGATTCTGTCTCCTCCATTTAACTCAGAACTGACTAGAGCTGTCTTCTAATTTAATTGAACTTCTAGTGATAATAAAAAGGGGTAATTTTTAATTTCTGTGAAAAAAAATGTTGAAGTCGAAATAGGAATGAGCTAGGAAAGTTTTTAAACTTCTCGTCTAACCTTATGGCAGTTTTCAAATTAATGTGGGCAAGACATTTTGTACAAAGTAGTGTTTTCTCCTAAACCCCTTCTTCTTTCCTGGAAACGTGGGTCATTATGATGTATCGCTGGATACTCCACAAGGCTTAATAACAATAAACACTCAAACTGAAGAACATGTAAACAACCAGCAAACAAAGCAAGCCACCCTTTGTCACAGGGTTTAGCGCATTACTCGCCTACACAGTATGTCATGATATAGAACCAAGTATTGAGTGCTGGAGAGGCTTTGCTCTATTATGAATATAAATAAAACCTTGAAACAGAAGAGACAAAATGCAAGCTGCTTTTTTCACATGCTGAAATATATGATCAATATGAATCTTAAAGACTCGGCTAAAAGGAATATAAATATAATTCTTTTAAAATGCTCTATTTGATGTCAAAAGACAGCCATTTATAGTTACGGATCTTCAGGCCAGGCTCTAGGAAGAGATTTCTTCTGAAAACAGAAACAACCAAACAAGCGGTGTTTCTGCGACTTGTGCACCACAGTTTGATCCCTGTCCTCCGCTGCCGAGGCCGAGGGTGTGCACTGTGACAAGCCGTGGCCCCAGTGTCATGCCCAGTTGGGTTCACCACAGAACAAACCTTCCCTGAGGGCTTACGAAAGCCCCGCCCTGGATAGACACGTCCCCACACGTTGCTATTACTAACAGTGTGTGAGACCACCCACAGGGCTTTTGCGCGGGTCTGTGTCCTCTGCCTAGAAGCTCCCACCACCCCTCCCCTGCTCCCACTCGAGTTTGCTGCAGTGGTCAGGGAAGCCTTCCTGAGACTCTGAATAAGCCATTTCCTCTTTCATGTGTTCTCTTGGATTGGTTTCTGTGATTCTTTGCCTGATGTCCATCCATATCCTCTGAACTTCAACTCCAGTAGAGTGCCCCCAGTGCTGGGCACAATGCCTGGAAGATAGAGGCTCCCAAATGCTGGTCTGATAAATGAAAGAACAGAGGAAGGGAGTACAAGAGATAACAACGTGAAGATTGTTGGAGGTTGGATCTTGTAATGCCAAGGAACCTTGAAGCATAGTGTAAAGCCAAGGGGCGTTTTAATTTACCTGAAGTACTAGACAGTTTTCTAGTTGGCTTCAGCTCTGACTTGCATATGAGGATCAGGGGCTCATGGTAAAGGGATCATTCTCTCAATAACCTGTGCAACCTGCTACAGACCCTCAGGCTAAGACCCAAACAAAAGACAGCTGGACACCAATAAAACTGAAATGAGTGTGGACTCTTGGGGATATGACAGGGTGTCATTGAAACTTTTGTTCCCAGAAGCTTATTGGCACACATTCAGCCCTCCACAAACCTTACAGGCCTGAGAGGAAGCATAGAGCAGCACTGATATGTGTGCCAGGCCAGAGACACAGTGACACAAAGATCAAGGTGGTGTGTGAGCCTGGGGCGGTCGGTGTTCTCCTCTCATGTGGTCCAAGAAAAACATGTAGATAGAATCCAATGAATAAATTCTCCTTTTCCTGCAGTAAACTTTGAGTAAGCAAGGATTTATGCTGCACTATTTTCTGATTCTCCAGAAAAGAAATTTAATCGGTCATTTTAATACACATGAAATTCTCAGTCAAGTTATCATACATCATCAGGATTCCCCTGATTCCTGACAGAATCGAATCATGCGGAGCTGACAGTCAGTGCAATCGCTGGCTGGGGAAAGTGGCCATTGCTTGTAAGTAAGAGATATTTTTAAAGGTGATTGGCAATTGCTTATTAGACTGAAATTTCTAGGTAACAGTAATATTGCCTAACCTCTTAGTTCTTTTTCTTCATCATTATTATCACCATTGTTATCTATCACCACTTTAAAAATATTTCTTTCTGCTTTCACTTACATAATCACTCGGTGATTTCTGTGGAGGTTATTTCTCAGAATTAGAGGGAGGGAGCAGGAAAGGAGAGAGGAAAAGAGAGACAGAGGGAGGAAGGAAGGAACGAAGGCAGGACGGATGAATGATGCTGGTCTGTGGGAGGTGAGATAGCCGGCCTCCAACAATGAGTTTCTCTCTCTCCTACATGAGGAATTGAGTCCCAGAGTAAAGGGACCCTACTTTGCCCTTCTGAGGATCTTTCAAACACTGGATAGAGTCTTCTCTTTCTTCTTCTTTCCCCTTTTTTCCACCTATGCTTCCTCTATTAATTAGGAGAAACACATCATATCTCTCAGTATCTCACAGCATCCAAAGATAATTTATGACGAGTCATTCATATCCTTCTATGCAATTTTTCCTTGCCTTGTTTTAAAAAGGAGATGAGGTTACTTTAAAAATACATAACAATACAAAAATTTTAAAATAGGTTACTGAAGAACTGCTGCAGATGGGGACAAAGATAGAGCCATCTCAGTGAGAGAAATAAAATTAAAATTCACTCTGTGATCCAGTGGCTGGAATGACACAGGCATTCAAGAACCCAGGTTTCTGGACGTTCTCTCACCTTTGATTTGTGGGCTTCTACACCTCCCTGCATCATAATATCCGATAGTACATGAGGGAAGATCATGGAGGGTCTTACATGGAAAGTTTTACACATCAGGCCTTGAAATGACAACCATCATACCTACTTGAGTTCCATTGGCTAAGACTTAGTACAAGGCCATAGCTGACCAACCACACAGGAGGCTCAGAGATACAGTTCATGCACCCCAGAGAGAAGAAAGGGCCTGGGTGATCAGCTGATAGTCCGCCACACTGACCTTCATTCTCACTAAACTGTAGGAACAAGGACAGTGTTGCTCTCTTCACAGCATCCCCAACTCTCATACCCACTAAGCCCTCAATAAGTATTTGCTGGATAAATGAAACTGCTTATATTGTATTCAAAACATTTTCTCTGCCCTCCTGATACTTCTTGCTATTTTAGGCCCTCCCACAGCACCATCCGAGACAGCCTCTAACCACCCTCCCCATATCTCACTGTATTCATGGAGCTTGAGTAGATGGTGTCTTTGGTGTCCTTTAGCTGGTTGCATTGCAAAACAATTGTTGATCCTTTCTTTAAATTACTTATAGATGCATAAACCATGATGCCAATTTATCAATGTATCCTACATGTATTTTTTTCAGGGATCTGATTACCCATGTTTTTGATTTAAGTGTGTCATTTCCCAGGACTGAGCTGCCTGGGAGCCTGGGATGACATTCACTACTAACTAAAGCTCACAGGTGAATGAGCGTTCTGACTGTCATACTTTGAGGATACTGTATTATGATTACACACAGTAATTCTTTTTTTAAAAACTGGGGAGAAATTTCTTTTTTGATCACAATAAGAAGAATTGCTGTGTTTCTTTTGAAAACTGACTGTTGTTGTCCTATGATGCCACAAATGGCAGAACATATACCCTTTATTTCTTAGCATCATTACTAGAAAGTTCTGATGAAACGTGGGACCCACATCTATTAAGAGTACATGACATCTGGAAATGCATTTTGTATACTGTCCCCACACAGGTTTAGACAGAGGTTAACATACTTTTTCTAACTATATTTTCCTTGTCTCTAGTTTCCCTTTCTATCTGCTTCTTTTGTCTTGTTGAATTGAGTATTTATGTATATGACCTTAAATATATTTTTGGAACAAAGGAGAAATACACACAAATAAAATACATTAAACATTTTTTTCCAAGAGATAAATCATGTTTTCAAATGGAGTGTGATTAGGAATTTTTCATTTTTAATCTACTTTGTTTCATCCCCTGAGATATTTTCAAATGAATATGAATTAGTCTTTAATTTAGGGGGGGAAGAGAGATGAGAAGAGTGGGAAATGACAGACCGTGAAGATGGGGATGATTTTGAAAACAAAAACTGAAGTAGATATGTAACCATATTGAACATATGAAAATATTATGTACAATTGTGAAAACTCACTATAAGGTAATTTCCATGAGGACAAAGACCTTGTGTTCATTGTTGCACGTAGACTGGAGTCTGGCACACAAGAAACACTAAAACATCATATTTTGAAAGTGTGAATGTGATACACTTGGAGAACTGAGGTAATATGACATATGACATAAATGATCTTGAATATTGGGTATTTAGCCACAAGCATACGCCTTTTGGACTCAGGTGCATAGTTTATAAAATGAAGCCGTAAGACACTGTATTCATCAAGATTCTTTCTTTTTTTTAATTTTTAATGTTTATTTATTTTTAAGAGACAGAGAAATACAGAGAATGAGGAGGGGAAGGGCAGAGAGAGGGGGAGACACAGAATCCGAAGTAGGCTGTAGGCTCTGAGCTGTTGAACACTGAGCCTGATGTGGGGCTTGAACTCATGAGCTATGAGATCATGACCTCATCCGAAGTCAGACTCCTAACCGTCTAAGCCACCCAGGTGGCCACACCAAGGTTCTTTCTGATTCTAATATTCCATGCTCTGCATGCCACCCTTGTTAATTACAGTGACATATCAAACATGGGAATGTATATACCTATAACAATTTGGGAAATCTGTTTTCAAAATAGGATATCCAGCTACATCATCAACAGCCCTTGTAGATGTGGGTACATCGACTCCAAATACCACTCCTCAAAGTGAATATAGCAAGGTATTTCTTATGTGACTGAAAAGAGACAGAACACAAGTTTTAGTATAGCTATGACAATGAAGAGGTTTGGGCAAAAGGCTACATTTTTCATTTAATGCTTGATATTTTGGTTTTGAGTTGCTCCATGGCAAATTTTAATCTAAATGGTGGCTATATATTGATATGACAATCACTGTAATATTAAAAGTATGGGCTGGTGAATTATTATACTGTACTTTTCATTTCTCATGGAATTTTAAGATAACATTAATCTTGACAGTACTCCCAGTGATCTGAGTTGGCGACAAGAACAGAAAAAGAAAGAAAATCAGTGACAAGTTGGCATTAAACATAAACTACAGAGCTTTTGCTTAATATGCCAGCTGTGTTACTGTGTAGGAAAGCATATTTTCAATTTCAGATTTCCCCAAAGTCACATAGATTAAAAATTTAGCACATCAAAGTAAAGTTACAGCTGTACAAAAAGGTTGGATTCTGAGAATTTTGTCTTTCAGCCAGCAATTCCAACGTGAGTACCCAAAGCCTCAACTACTTCTGGACCTCCAGCGGGAAAGATCTCAAAAACTGTGAGTGTAACTGAGTCCCTTGGGGTCTGCCAGGCCTCATTCACTCGTCCAACACATATAATGCACAACTACTATGTGCTCTGTTCATAATCATATTAACAAACCTAAACAAAGCATCTACTGTGTTTAAAGCATTGTTGTAGTTGCCAGGGATACATCTGTGAACAAAAAAGATCTAAGTTCCAAATTCTAGTGGAAAAGAGACAGGCAAATGGTGATGAGTGATCGGGAATAAACAAAGCAGTGCAGGGAGACAATGAGAATCAGGTGTGAGAGTGGGTGGCTGTTTTAAATCGGGGGATTTCATAAGGCCTTACTGAAGAAGGCATCCTCTGAGTAAAAATATAACTAATGGAGATGAAAGAGCAAAGTATGGGTGTGTCGGAGGAACGGGTGAAGTAGCCAGAACGCACAGACCACTAAAAACAGTACGAGGGAGCCCACGGTGTGAGGCACAGAAATGGTTTGGCCATTTAATCGGGCTGCCTCACGGCAGCGTGTGCTGATGCTGCTTCAGCAGATCTCGACAGGATCTGAAGAGGCAGTGCAGTGCCTCTTAGTGGTAGAAGACAAAGAGCCATGTGGCAGGGAAGCGACAGGGATGTGGCAGAAGCAAAGCCCCCAGAGGCCGCTGGCACAGAGCCCTGGATTTCACTACCAGGCCCTTTTCCACAGAGGGTAAAGGTGTGTGTCTCTTTTAGGAAAGCATTTAAGTTGTACATTTAAAGCCTCTGAAAGGTTTTTATACGTACTGGCTCCGTCATCTCACTTTTGGGAACTTGTCCTTAGGAAATTAATCGAAGAGCAAAAAGAAGCATGTGTAATATTGCTCTTTGATGCATTTGTTATTTAGCTCTTTTGTGGACCTCAGGTGCACACATTTAGATTAATTATAATCCTTAGTTCAGGACACACTTACACCATTAGTCTGTGCGGGATTTAATTTATAGATACCTGTGAACCCTGCATCAGGTTCTCTGCTGGCAGCTCAGAGCCTGGAGCCTGCCTCAGGTTCTGTGTCTCCCTCTCTCTCTGACCCTCCCCTGCTCACACTCTGTTTCTCTCTTCTCTCAAAAATAGATAAAAACATTAAAAAAAAATTTTTAAAGAAGAGGCAATTAGTAAAAGCAGATCTCTTTTTTAAATTTTTAAAAATGTTTTCTTTTTTTAAATTTTTAAATGTTTTTTTATTTTTGAGAGACAGAGAGAGACAGCGCAAGCAGGCTCCAGGCTCTGGAAACACTGATTATTTATAAGAAAAAAAGTATCAAAATGTACTCCTGCCATGCACATTACAGAGAAATAAGCTCCATGGCATATGAGATATTTATGTCAAAAGCAAAACATTAAAGTGTCTAGTAAAATAAAGGTGAATTTTCTGCTGGCTTGGGGATAAGGAAGGGCTTAAAAAAGAGACATAAAGCATGAACCACAAAAATGATAGAAAAACTAGAATATAATAAAATTAAGAAAATGCTTTTCATTTAATGACACCTTAGCAAAAATAAAAAAAAGCAAGCTATAGTGTGGGTGCATGTATTTGCCATATGTGTAATTGATCATTGAAAACTGATCAAGAGGGACGCCCGGGTGGCTCAGTCAGTTAAGCATCCAGCTTCGACTCAGGTCATGATCTCACAGTTTGTGGGTTTGAGCCCTGCATCGGGCTCTGTGCTGACAGCTAGCTCAGAACCTGGAGCCTGCTTCAGATTCTGTGTCTCCCTCTCTCTGCCCCTCCCCCACTCGCTCTCTGTCTCTGTCTCTCAAAATAAAATAAAGACAAAGAAAAAAATTTTTGAAAACTGATCAAGAATACATAATTGAAAAGGGTTCAGAACTTTATATCAAGAGTATATAAAGAATGGCTACTACAAATCAATTTTAAAAGATACAAAAACATTAGAGAATGAGCAGAAAAGCACATCACCAAAGATATAATGTGGTGGCTAGAAGACATCCAAAGAGATGCTTAGCCTCTCCAACAAACAGGAAAGGCAAATGAAGACTAGAATCAGATAACCATTTCACATATAATCAACTGACAAAAACTAAAAAGTCTAAACTGGCCAATTTTTTATATATTGCTGGTGAAAGTATAAACTGGTACCATCATTTCCCATCATTTTGACATGATAGTTTAAAGCCAAACATTTTCCCACCCTACAACCCAACAATTCCACTCCTGGATATAAACTCCACTCCCCAACACACACATTAGTATAGGTATCCAGAGATGTGTACACAAATGTCCTGAAAAACACTGATTGCAAGAACTATAAATAAGCTAAATAGCCAAAGCCAGAAGATTAGGTAAGTTGTTGCATAGTCCTGTAATAAAATACTATAGAGCAATGAAAAATGAGTAGATTACAGCCATATATAACAGCATGAGTGAATCCTTTTTTATGTGATATTTATAATGATTTTATTTTTTTTCTTTTATAGTTTATTGTCAAGTTGGTTTCCATATAACATCCAGTGCTCATCCCCACAAGTGCCCTCCTCCATGACCATCAACCTCCTTCTCCTCTCCTACTCCCCCATCAGCTCTCAGTTTGTTCTCAGTATTCAAGAGTCTCTCACAGTTTGCTTCCCTCCATCTCCCCAACTATTTTCCCCTCCCCCATGGTCTTCTGTTAAGTTCCTCCTGTTCCATTTATGAATGAAAACATATGGTATCTGTCCTTCTTTGCCTGATTTATTTCACTTAGCATGACACCCTAGATTTCCATCCATGTTGGTACAAATGGCCAGATTTAATTCTTTCTCATTGCCATGTAGTACTCCATGGTGTATATATACCACATCTTCTTGATCCATTCATCAGGTGATGGACATTTAGGCTCTTTCCATGTTTTGGCTATTGTTGACAGTGCCTCTATGAACATTGGGGTACATGTGCCCCTATGCATCAGCACTTCTATATCCCTTGGGTAAATCCTTAGCAGTGCTGTTGCTGGATCATAGGGGAGTTCTGTTGTTAATTTTTTGAGGAATCCCCATGCTGTTTTCCAGAGCGGCTGCACCAGTTTACATTCCCACCAATAGTGTAGGAGGGTGCCTGTCTCTCCACACCCTTGCCAGCATCTATAGTCTCCTGATTTGTTCATTTTAGCCACTCTGAGTGGCATGAGATGGTATCTCAGTGTGGTTTTGATTTGTATTTCCCTGATGCTGAGTGATGCTGAGCATCGTTTGATGTGTCTGTTGGCCATCTGGATATCCTCTTTGGAGAAGTGTCTATTCATGTCTTCTGCCCCTTTCTTCACTGGATTATTTGTTTTTTGGGTGTGGAGTTTGGTGAGTTCCTTATAAATTTTGGATACTAGCCCTTTATGGGGTATGTCATTTGCAACAATCTTTTCCAATTCCATCAGTTGCCTATTAGGTTTTTTTAATTGTTTCCTTTGCAGTGCAGAAGCTTTTTATGTTGATGAGGTCACAATAGTTCATTTTTGCTCTTGATTCCCTTGCCTTTGGGGATGTGTTGAGTAGGAAATTGCTCCAATTGAGGTCAAGGAGGCTATTTCTTGCTTTCTCCTCTAGGGTTTTGATGGTTTCCTGTCTCACATTCAGGTCCTTCAGCCATTTTGAGTTTATTTTTGTGTATGGTGTAAGAAAGTGGTCTAGTTTCATTCTTCTGCATGTTGCTGTCCAGTTATCCCAGCACCACCTGTTGAAGAGGCTTTCTTTTTTCCATTGGTTACTCTTTCCTGCTTTATCAAAGATTAGTTGGCCATACATTTGTGGGTCCATTTCTGGGTTCTCTATTCTATTCCATTGGTCTATGTGTCTGTTTTTGTGCCAATACCATACTGTCTTGATGATGACAGCTTTGTAGTAGAGGCTAAAGTCTGGGATTGTGATGCCTCCCATTCTGGTTTTCTTTTTCAATATTACTTTGGCTATTTGGGATCTTTTGTGGTTCCATACAAATTTTAGGATTGTTTGTTCTAGCTTTGAGAAAAACAGATGACCAAATGAATCTTAATCACATTGTGTTGAATCAAAAAAGTAAATGCTAGGTGACAATAGATGGAATGATATTTTTAAATAAAATTTTAAAGCAAGTACAACCAGGCATTGTATGGCTTAGGCATAATATGTGATAAATACTTAAGAACTGCATAAGTAAGTGAATGATGGGCACAGCATTCACATCAGCATTTGCTTTGGAATAGGCATACAAGGGATGAGACAAGGAGAAGGCATAATGTTACTTATAATAGTAAAAAAATCTGTGTGTGTGAGTGGTGCTCAGAGGGTGTTAAGGAAAAATTATGTGCAATAATAAGAGAATGTTGAATAGGATGAGATCATAATTCAATCAATGTTATGAAGCCAATCCAAACAATAGCCATAATGTGCTAAGCTAGCGGGTGCATCTTATTCTATAGACAAGGGCACTAGCTGGAAAATTTTTACCCATCAGATATAAATTGAGATTAAAAATATGAGTTAGATTGGTGATGAAAGTCCATACTTAATAGACTAACATTTAACTTCTACAGTGTTAACATAATCTTGAGTTTATAATGAACTTGCTGAAACTCTTCTTTACCTACACTAGTTTGTCATCCTTTATTCTTGATAGTATAATATGAGTTAAGTCCATGAGAGCTTTTTTGTTATTGTTGCTTACCTGCATTCTCAGTGCCTGAGGTAATGCCTGGCATATAGTCGGTGCTCAACAAATATCTTTGAATAGGTAAATGAATTAATACTACTTTGTTATGGGGAAAGCTATGTAGCAATGATGATAAAAGATTATTGGACAATACTATAGAAAAAATTGAACTTCAACTTAAATTTATGCTATGATTATATATAAACTATCCCATTATTTTCATTCTCAGAATAATACCTGGTGTCCAATGATTTCCTTTATTTGATTTATTTTATTTTTTTAATTTAAATTATACTGAAATGTAAGATATACAAGAACAGGGACCTAAACCTTTTCCTGTCTTGTTCACTGTAGTATCAAAATAACTGTAGCAGTGCCAGGTATATAGTAGGTGCTCAGCAAATATTTCTTGAATAATTGAAAGAATCTGTGTACATGTGGGCAAAGACAGAAAAGAAAGTACACACACACACATACACAGTGAAAAGAAAAGATCTAAGGTAGTTCACTTGGTTGAGCTCTTGATTTCAGCTCAGATCATTATCCCAGGGTTGTGGGATTGAGCCCTGCACTGGGCTCTGAGCTGAGCATGGAACCTGCTTAATATTCTCTCTCTCTCTCTCTCTCTCTCTCTCTCTCTCTCTCTCTTTCTCTATCTCCCTCCCCCGCCTCCTCCACCACTCATGCTCTTTCTCTTTCTCTGCAAAGAAAAGAAGGAAAAGATCAGCTTACTCAGAATTTTTTAACTTTTTGTTTGCTTTATTTAAATTGTTATTATAATATTATATATGCCCAGAATAAAAAATAAAACCTGTTCATTCCATGCATCATATCGTTATGAAGCATAGAGGCTGCCCAAAATATTCTCTGTCCCAGACACTGTAAAACTAAAAGGGTCTTGCAGGAAAGTGCCTTATAATTTACACACAAATATATTCTTGGTCTTTTTAATAGATTTTATAATGAAATGAACTATTGCAATTCTTCACATCATCTGTCCTTTCCCATTTGAAAACTTCATTTATTTTCAAACATCTCTTTATCATTCTTACCATAAAATAACCTTAGAAAATGTGAAATCTAAGAAAGGACTCTGAAACCCAACAAAGTTTTCCCAGCAGTGAAAACCCACATTCCTACTTATGCAAATAAGAATATCTTGTTTACTAGTTGATATTTTTAATCTGTAAGCTTAGAGAAAAAAATTCCCTACAGTGAGTTGCTCTATTTATAATCATTCACAAAAACACATTAGGATCCGACAAGTTAACATTGATTGCTCACTCCCAAACTATTTTTGAAACATGTTTTTACTCGTTGGATTGGACCGTAATGTGACATCCAATATTAGATGATGCATTTGGCAAGATTCGTGACAGGCATTGGTAATAGGATTTTTTTCCTTCTAGTATGTTTATTTCAATAGATTTATAAAATGTTCACAGGCAGATAAAGAATGATAATGGATGGATTCCTGGTGAAGTAAACCCAAAACAGTGCTTCTAAGGCTCTTGCTATTTCTAAACACATTCTAATGGGATATTTGCTTATACATGCATTTTGTGTAGCTTATATATATTTGGATGTCACTGGAAGATTGTGGGTGCATTACATTTACACTAATTTATAAGTATATTTATATATATACTTATATCTATAGCATACATATTTATAAGTATATTTACACTAATTTATAAGTATATGTTTTCATTTATGTATTCTTTTGGTGTCATTTTATCAACTTGAGAATATTAGAATCTAATCCCAGTTCAGCTTCCAAGTTTCCAACAGTCAGGAACAGAAATGCGTATTTTACTTTAACCACTTATGAAATGGGGGCACCAAATTGGACCATCTAAATACCCCAAATATATAAGGTTAATAACATCTGGAGACATTTTCACCCTGACGCTCAAGTGATCAGGCCACGGAGCAGAAAAGTGAAGCTTGATTACTTTTTTTCTTTCTGTTTTCCCTGCCATCCAACTGGTTCAGTGGAGCCAAAAGTCACATTAAAATCTGTCAGTCTGTGTAAGTTAGACAGGCAGAAAAATGATATGCATCTCCATGGGCCCCTATGCCTCCAATTTGCTCCATTACCAAAATCAGCAAGCTTACCATTACCTCACACCCATGCATGGCCACACACACACACACACACACACACACACACACACACACACACCTGGGCCTCAGAGTACTTCTTAATGACTTCATATAGGGTCTTTATTTTGTTCTTCGACCATACTTTCCTTACTCTTCAAATTTTATGTACTCTTCTTCATAAATCTTGCAAGTGCTTTCTTTACCCTGTCCTTGGTCCTGGTTGGTTCTTTTCTGGCTTTTGGTAACTGTGCCCAATAATTTCATAGCAACCCTTTCTACTTTCCATAGGCAGAGGGGATGGAGAAGCTGGAGTTGAGGGGTTGAGGATCAATGACAAGGACTTAGCAATGCCAACATGTACAACAATGTTGGGCCCTGCTCCTGTTTCCAGCTGCACAATATTCCCTGCATTCTTGATGTCCCCTGTTGGCTGTGATGGTGATTCTCTCAACTCACCACTCTTGTCTTCAAACTGTAAAATCTTTTATGTCTTGGATCACTTCTCATTCAATTTTCCTCTTCTCTAAAACACTGTCCTCCCCTCATTCTGTTACCTAGGTCCTAATTAGGTCAGCCACAAATTAAAGATTTGTTTCTCTGGTTTTAAGTCCTATCATCTGTTAAAATGCCAATTTCTTTGGGCTTCATGGGTCTCTCCATAGCTGGCACACAAGTCTGCCTTTCCAGAGATCATGAGTGTCATCGTTTCCATGGTCAGGGAGAGCATGAGGGTCTCTTCTATGGATGAAGTGGTTGTGACAAGAACAAACATGGTAACCAGTGTGAGCAAATGCATCCTAGGATAAGGGGTGGTGCTGGCCCAGGACATATTTACCCTGAAGAGGAAGATGGGGCAGAAAACCAAGATCATTAAGATCCCTGCATCCAAACCCTGCATCTGTGAATATTTCTTGCCACCCATGCCATTGTTCCAAGACAAAATCAAGGACAGAAGAACTCAGAATGCCTAAAGGATGATTAGAAACAAACTTTGGTAAACATATATGTAAAAATGATGCACAAATTCCAGAGAAGTTCAGCTTGCATCAAAAGCCCGACAAAAATTACAGAAATTATCTGTAGCTTTATCAAAAAAGTAGCAATCTTCAGATAACCATGGGCTTTAATATGGCACTGAGAAGATTTCCCTACAAAGGGAAAAGATGCCCAGCATGTCATAATATTATTTACAACCATAAACTGGCTGCAAAATGAATGTCGAGAAAGTTTTTGCAACTAAGGAAAATTACTATATTGTCAAAACTGATTCTGCTTTTACCATAGAAGAAAAGAATCCCTTTATGGTAGAAAGACAGGCCAAGGCACATAGTTTCCTTATTGAACAAGCTTTACCCAATGCTAAATTTAAATAAATTTTGGAAGAATCCAATGTTATGCTCAAAGAAGTATATAAAAACTTCTTTGAGAAACCAAAAACACAGCATTGTTGTATTCATATTTTTGGCTGATCACAGTAATGTACTTGAGAAGGTTATCCATCAAGCTGTATTTATCATCCAAATGTCAAAGTAGTGTTTATTCATAGATTTTGGTTAACTCACGTATATAACAAACATAATGGTGACTTGAAGAACACAGTATATTTCAATCAATTAAAAGACAATAGAAACATAATTCTGCTGAGAGACTCTCCAAGAGACTTAAGAATGGCAGATGGAGTAGCCAATGTGGAATACATTCTGAAAATTGGATATCTAAGTGATAAAGTGGATGAGCTTTTAGAAAAGGGTTATGTTAGTGAAAGATGAATCATTAGAGGCCAACTCTATCTTACTGAGGATTCTATAAATAAGTATTCTTCAGGAAGACCTCCTTCCTGTGGGAGCAATTGATACAAGAATTGCTCATCTCTTTGTCTTGCTGAGAGACTCTTATGTATAATACATTCTTGCTCTTAAAGTTTTTTCTTTACATTACCTAAGTATTTTCAGACATGCTGAATCCATCAACTGGAAGCTCCTTTTTATTCAGCTTTCTCAACACATTCTCCACCATAATTTTTTTTAACAGATTAAAAACAAATCTTAAAGCCAAAATTAGAAAAATAACTTTTGCTTTCCCAAATGGATTCTTATGTTTAATTTTATCACACATTTTCTGAGGAGCCTTTTTACACTTGGAAAATTTCTAGAAATCTAAAAAGGAAGATTTATGAAATGGCAAATCATTTGCATAATTTTAAATTCTACCATTTTTGTAATTTGCATGGATCATGCTGATGGTATCACCATCTCCTGAAATTGTTCTGTGCTTGGCTATTTTGCCTGGAGAAAATCAATATGGACTAGAAAAGATTGGCATTCTAGATTTGGTGAAAAAAAACTGTTAGTGTTTACAAAATGTTCTGTATTTACTTGCTGATGGTAAATATGAAATGGGAAAAAGAATTTTAATACCCACTTCCCTGAAAGGGATGCTACTTGTCCAACTATTTATATCTTAACATTAATTAATTTATCAAATCCTTTCTTACAAACAGACTTTGAAAAGATAAAAAATAAAGGTATCAAGCTCTAAAAGTAAGTAAATGGGGCACTATATTGGGCACAAAGTCTTATAAGATTATCTGGAACAATTTGCCTTCTTCATAATTTTACCTAAATCCAGGCCTGGTCCCAATTTCTTTTGAATTAGTTGGTGTTCTTTGTTAGTCAAATCCCTAACTAAAAGGCTTAGCCTTTAAAAATGGACTTTTAAAAAAGGCTCAGTCCATCATCATCTATTGACCTTGATATTCTGCTAGAACTGCAACAACAAAAACCAGTCAGGATAACAGGGTCAGATAATTATACTGAAGATGAGAACATCTCCCTGACCTAGTCACACTAGTCACACTCAGCATAGCTGTGTACAAAACCCCCTTATGTCTAGGGTGACCCCCAGTGGAATTAGCTATGGCCGACTGCACTGTGAGCAGTTTCTGGAAAGCATGGAGTTACTCTTCTTCAAAGGGCCTGGTGACATACTTCATTTGCAACTGCAACTACCTTAGGCACCCAGAGAGGAACCTGGAAAGGGGAGGCTAAGGATTCTTTTTTAACGTTTGGCTTGGTTTTGCTTATTTGTTTTGGTCTTGATACACAAGAAAACATTTGGAAAATCATGCGTGCTAATGTTTTAAATAAATGAGCATAATATTTTTCTGCCAATTGCAACTCTATATGACTATAGCTATTTTACTTTACACTACACTGGAAGACTGTTCTCAAATACAGAAATGCAGAGCCTGCCAACAAGTGGAATGTTGCTGCCAGTGACAATGAACTAAACAAAATGAGTTGATCGATATACTTCAAAAGCCAGAGGTACTGCCTGAGTTTGCCGCCATCCATTCAAGGGGAAGGTTTGCTTCTGAATCCATCAAGACAACTCACACAGCAGCTAGTGAGACCTATGACCATGGGGGTCTGATAATTCGCTATTGACACAGTTCAGTTTCCATAACCAATCAAGAATGTCAACTAATGCTTCAGTACAAACTATTTTGTTCCTTCTTGCATGTTCGACCAAGGTCTCCAAAGTCCTTTTGGCACCTTTTCCCAACTAAGGGCCACCATAACACACCTGGGCTTTCATTCTCTCCCAGCTATTGGATGGACATGAGAACAATTACAGCACACCCTCTGTGGCTGAAGGAATCTCTCCTAGTGTTTTCCTCCCATTCCTTCTTCCTGCCTCTAAGTGGCTATAATCAAAACCTTCTGTATTTGAAACCTCTAGATCACAAGTTTTCCCTCAACCCCTGCCTTATTTTGAGACATTCTAATGCATGCTGCAGAATAGTTCAATGATTTTACTTTACATATTATCGTCTTTTTTCCATTTTATTATTTTCTATAAATTATTAGCTTCAATTAAAGGTCAAGATTGGACAATAAAATAACTGCTCTTATACAGCTTGTTTCTTCTAATATCTTCTTCCCCTAGCAGCTCCATGGATGCCCAATGAAACAGACAGTTCATCCCCCACAGATGTGGGCTCACCAATTCAAGGTGAGTACTTGGGGAAGACTTAGGGTCAGGGAAGGTGACGATCTGCTTTATTTGGGCAGAGGTGGAAAAATGAGAACTGGTAAGAAACCGATCTCAGTTATTTAAAAGTGGACCTTGATGATGAAAATGACAGTGAATAGAACCAACATTTTTCCCAGTCATGGCCACTCAAATATAGTCCGAGACCAAGTCTTAGATTTTTTTTCTGTTTTATTTCAAAATGAAATCTGCAAAATAGCATTTCTTGGCTAACCAAATTCATGAAAAATTGTATTTTAAATAGTAGGTTTTCATTAGAAAATGAGATGATTTGTCAACAGATTTATCTGCTAAAATGTTGCAAAAGAAGTTTTTTTTGACCTTTTCAAAGACATTGGAGTGAGAGAATCGATATTTTGATTGGCTGGACCCCTGATACCCTGGGAGAATAGAGATAAGTCCAATTTTTTTTGATGACTCCAACATAAGATGTTTCCCCATAACCACTTACATTTCTCATGGAGATTCTTTAGCAGATATTGTTTTGTCATATGTGCTGTACAGCTTCTCTCTCTCTCCTTCTCTTTCTTTAAACCAATAGAAGGTTTCACTCCTTTGGTAGCTGTTAGATCCTAAGATCCTAGGCTTGCTGTAAATCGGTCCTAAAAAAAAACTTTATACATAATACTGTAGGAGCATTTAGGCCATTAAAATTTAGTCCTTCCAAACAGCAAGGGAAATCCAATCATAATTTTACACCACTTGCTGGACTTGCGTTGGAGATTAGGATCATTTCAGATATCCCCTGTATTTCTCTAGGTGATATCTTCAGCAGCACAACCAGAAGACTTTCAGAAGTTCCCACAACTGCCAAATCTACTAAAAACAGTCATATCCATATCACTGGTGAGTCATTTACTTAAAAAAAATCGTGTGACTTACTCAAGTTTATCAGACACAGTGCCATCTGTTGGGTATACGCTGTGAAAGAAGTAGATCTTTTTCATTTTGTATGTAGAAGAGACTTGTGTAAACATTGGCCTTCTGAAGATTATAATCTATTACAGATGATAAACAGTAAGTAAATAATCATATAATTAATTTGTGACAAATGCTATGAAATAGTAGAAATAGTACAAGGGATTGTCAGAATATAACAGAAAGGTCTGATTCCAACTGGGAACAGGAAAGGAGCCTCTGAGGATACACTGAAATTAAAATTAAAAAATGATGAAAACTAGCCAGGTAAAAAGTAGTGAGAAGCATTTTATCCTGTGAAAACATATCTGAGACTCTTTGTTGGAACAGAGTATTTCTATAATTAAACTGATAACATTTTGCCAATGCTAAATATAATTTCTTGTTTTATATCATAAAAGACCAAGACCAACTTAACCCAAGGGGCATAGTCAAGTAAGTCATTCACGTCAGGAGGTGTTCACTTGATTGGTGAATGTTCCAGTCGGGTTCTCCGCTTATTCTGCATTGAAAGTCATCCAGTCCTCAGGTCACTGGAGCATCATCCTGTGCATAAAACTGCACTAGAATGGCAAACTGAAGTTCTACCAATGTCTTTCAGATACTGGTTCCTTAAAAACTTCCTAGTTTAGAGATAGGCAAGGTTGGAGCCCTGCTTCTCCATTGAGACGTTACTGAAGTCAGTGGTCTCATTTTCTGTATTTGGTAGGGAGAAAATTTTGAAGCATTGATGTAAGACCCATTTAAAACTTTTTGTTCTTGGGGTGCCTGGGTGGCTCAGCTGGTTAAGTGTCCAATTCTTGGTTTTGGTTCAGATCATGATCTCACAGTTTGTAGGATCAAGCCTCATATTGGACTCTGCATTGACAGCATGGAGCCTGTTTGGGATTCTCTCCTTCCCTCTCTGCCCCTCCTCTGCATGTGCTCTTTTTCTCTCTCTTTTTCACTCTCTTTCTCTCCTTGTCTGTCTCTCTTAAAAGTAAATAAACATTAAATAAAAAAATAAATAAAAACCCTTTGTGCCTTTATTTCTCTGAAACTTTTGGGAGTAAACTGTTAGATTCCACCATGTTGCCAGTATAGAGCCTAGTACGTTTTGACTTGACTAAAATAGAACTTTGCGTAGTCTTGGGTTAACCATCTGTATGATTGTTTCTTTTGTGATTGTGATAGTCTAGTCTTTACCAGTTCCATTGCTGCCATGAACTACTGTAAACTAGTCACCTGAACATACAACATAGCACATGGGTAGGTATTATAGGACTACATGGGCTGCCAGACTACCCTCAGCATGTGCTTGGACAAGGCTGAGGTAGGGTGAGTCTCAAAAACTTCCTAAGTCTCTAGGTGTGTGTCATAAACATGACAACATCATATAGTTGCAGTCTTAACTACGTAATACATAGAAAAGTTTAGGTAACTAATATTTTGAACCCAGTTTTCTTTTTTCCTATATATTTTGAGACTTTGCTTTATAAAAAGAAGTATAATAAATCTAAGGCAATAAAAGAAATTAAAAACCTGGTATGCACTTAAAGACAGTTGACAATCTAGTTGAAACAATAAAAGAAATTTAATCCAGATAATTCTGACATAAAATGGATGTTTTGTCCAAATGATCTACATAATCTGAAGAGCTATCCGTAAGGTATAAGGAATTTCACTGGGGTGTTATTAGAATTAACAAAAGCCTGGGAAGAATTTAACACTTGAATATTAAGAAACCAATTAAATAAACTACGACATATCTATATATTGGAGAACTAGCCACTCATTTAATCAAATAAGATAAATCTCTATGTACCTCTGTGAAAAACATTCCAAGAGCACTTTTTAAGAGAAAAAAAACCAGTGACAGAAAAACATGTATAGTAAGCCCTTGTTTATAAGAAAAGAAATACATATTCATATATATCAAGATATATATTTATATATGTGTGTGTGTGTGCTTACATATGCATAGAAAACTTCCAGTAGGATACATAATTAACTATTAAAACGTATTGCCTCTAATGTGGGTTTCTGGCATCTAAAGCCATAAGGACACTTCCTTTCTCATTATAATTTTATATTTCTATACTGTTTGAATTTTTAACATGATATTAAAATGCTTTTCAAAAAGGAAAATATTAAGTAACTATGTAATTATAGATGTCCCCTTTTATTCTCTGTGGTAGAATCAAACAATCTTATTTCCTAAGAGAGTTAATTTTCTTAATTCTTCTTTCACATTAGAAAAATAGTAAAACAGTCTGGAATATGATATTTACATTGCCTCTGGTCTAAAATCAACAATATTTGAAAGTCTTTGATTCACACAGCTTGACTTGGTGTTCAAATGCTAGAAATGTAATGAATAAATTGAGTGTGGATATAATCAGAAAGGGTAAGAAAAATCAGTCTATGTATCACCCACCAATATAATTTCTACCAGCTTTTTGCTTTTTTTAAAAAATATTTATTTATTTTTGAGAGAGAGACATAGAGACAGAGCATGAGCAGGGGAGGGGCAGAGAGAGAGGGAGACACACCATCTGAAGCAGGCTTTGAGCTGTCAACACAGAGCCAGACATGGGGCTCAAACTCACTCTGCCAGATCATGACCTGAACCCAAGACAGACATTTAACCCACTGAGCCACCCAGGCGCCCCTCCAGCCCTTTACTTTTGACTTCTGTCCTTCGCAGATCACAGAAAGAGCAAAACTATCTGGCTCTGCTTTACCCCTTTTGTAACTTCTCCCCTTTCTATTGCTGAAATGTAGAGGAGGAAGAAGGAAAAAGAGGGACAGTGGTAGAAAGGATTTAAAAATTTCTATTCTGGATTCTCATTCCTCAAGTGACATCCAAATGAAAAGTCTTGGATGATGGTCTCTTGAGCCGCACACCTCTACAGGTCCTACCCAGGCCTTCTGGGCTTGGGACTTTTAGGACATCGCAATGTTCTAGAGTTATAATGCCTTTTACTCTTGCTTCATCTTCCTAATATACTCAGTAAATTCCATGAAGCATTTAATGACTCCTTAAAGCATAGGAGAAAACAAAGCCAGGGCATTATTTCACATATAAAGTTTCCTTTACAGGAGTAAATTTGGAACACAAATTTATAGCTTATCTTATCACTTTTATTTATTCCTTCTTTCAAATAACATTTCACTGGCCATCATGTGTTCAGGGCCTTGGGAAAATGAAAGGGAAAAATTATGGGTTCTGGAACGTTCTAACATTCTAAGAAAAACATTCACATAAAAAGTAACTGCAGAAACTCAAAAACCAGAAGTGAGAACAAGGCGTAGATAGGATCCCGGAGCATGACTGTGGTCAGTGTTGGGCCTTGGAGAAAACATGTTTCAAGTAGGAGAGAGAGTTCACGTAGTCATACTTTCTAGTTGCCAAAGTTTGACATGAAAGTTTGTCACTCTCGATGCCCTGCGCAGGTATTGTGGTTAATGAACCTGAAGATGGAATGTCCTGGCCAGTGATCGTAGCAGCTTTGCTCGCTTTCTGCATGGCACTGTTCGGTGTTGGAGTGAGACAATGGTGTCAGTACCAGAAGGAAATGTGAGTATACTACTGAATCTGCAGGAACAGAGATGCTTTCTCAGCAAAAAATACTCAGCACTTGAAGTATCGCTGCTATACAGAGTTTCCCGCATATGTAACTGACGAAATGCCGCTCAGAGGAGCTCAGAGAAGGTCCGCAGCTTGCCGAGTACCACACAGCTGGGATCAGGGGCACAACTTCTGACTTGATGTCCCCCTCTGTCTGTTCAGTCTGTGACGCTCGTCAGATGGAACAAGTCAGTGGGCATGAAATGAGAACTGAGCCTTGCCTCACCTCAAAAACTAAAACTGATTTTTCTTTTAATCTTCATTATTTTTTCATTTTCATGCATCTCTGAACTGCCTGGGCCCAGCTGGGCCTAGATGCTCAAGTGTGAAATTGAGTGAGAAATGTAATTTTAAGAAACTCCATCTGCTTTTCAGCAGAATGGGCTTTTACCGCCCTTTTTCCTTTTCCCCAAGGAGAAGAGAAAGTAAACAGTGGGTTACCCCTCTTTTGTCTTATTGAAATATTTTCTAAAATTCTTTTCCCTTCACTCAGCAATCTGCAATGACATGCATGATTAAGCCTCACTCTTCTGACCTGGCCCTTTGGGACCCAGATTAGGCCATGGTTGGAGGAGATCCCTGCAACACAGACAGCTTCTCTTCTACATCTCTTACTGATACTATCAAAGATGCCAGTGCTCACTAGTACCTTCTACTTAAAGTATCCTTGAAGACTCTATAATCATGTGCAGGGAGTGTTTCATGGTGGGAAAAAAAAACTCACTGATCCAGTAGTCAGAAATTTCGGACTCTTACCCAAGGACTACACTTTGGCTACCATATACCTTGAGGAATTCTTAATTTCCCTGAAGAAACAGAGGTGCAGATTTCTTAGAAATTTTTCCACCTTTTGATATATATTGTCTACTTGAAAGCATCAGAAAACCGTGTCATAGGCATTAGATATTTTTAGTAAACTGAGAAAATGGGAATCCGAGATTTTGAATTGATTTTATTATTATGTATTTAAATGTTTGTGTTTTATAGAGATGTATTTTTCTCCCTCCCCTTGCCCTCTTTTTTTTCTTAAATGTTTTTTTATTATTTTTGAGAGAGAGAGAGAGAGAGAGAGAGAGAGAGAGAGAGAGAGAGAGAGAGAGGGAGAGAGAGCACGAGCAGGGGAGGATCAGAGAGAGAGGGAGACACAGAATCCGAAGCAGGCTCCAGGCTCTGAGCTAGTTGTCAGCACAGAGCCTGATGCGGGGCTCGAACCCACAAACCGTGAGATCATGACCTGAGGTGAAGCTGGACGTTTAACCGACTGAGCCACCCAGGCGCCCCCCACCTCTTAAGCTCTGGAGAAATTAAGGTGCTCTGGATTTCCCGAGGAGAGTGTGAGGTGTTTGAGTCGGGGACGTCCATCTTCTCGCAGTTGTATTTCTGTGTCCTGACAGGAAGAGGGCTGGAGCATTCGTACAGCCCACGTGTAGGCCTGATACACTTCAGACAAAGCGATGCATTTTGTTAACATGAAACATTGCATAAAGATGACTTGAAGGATGTTCACAGATTCAAATGTAATGGATTCTGGCACTGACCATCCAGTACCAACCAATTCAAGGACTCAGAAGAGCTTTTCTTCCCACCTCAGGCCTGGCCCCACAGTGTACAGTGAATGTGTGGGCGAAGGCTGAGGGTAACGTTGGCAAAGGAGTTATTTGAAGCGCTTCAGTCTTTAGTCCCAGAAGTTCAAAATTTTGTCTCTGGAGGAG
>NC_043704.1:58153348-58155962 GCF_006229205.1 Suricata suricatta
TCAAGGTAGAAACTGCAAAGTTTTTTACAACCTAGCCTTGGAAATCACACTCTGGTGACTTCTTATTGTTATACGAGGCCTGGGACTGGTACTCATCTACAAGACTGTGTAAGTGTGTGGCCCTGGATTTGAACACCTCTTTACAGTTTATACCCTAGGTGTCCTGCTTGCCTTACCCCAGTCCTGGTTAACTATAGAAGTCAGTTGCAGCCACTATCACAGGGGACTATGTAAGGATCGTGCAGGACACATTGGAGGCTGGTCACCACGAGAAATACTTAACCAAGATACGATTAATGAGAAGGGACTTCCACTGGGTCAGCAGTTCTCAACTTCGGCTGAACACTTGAATCACCCAGAAGGGCTGATGCTTGGGCCTCATTCCACAGGGATTCTGACTGGATTGTTCTGGACCAGGACAGCCATGATGTTCAAAAAGCCTCAACACACTCTCCAAGTTATTCTCACATGTAGTCAAGGATATGTACAAATGAATGAAATGTTCTTTTTGAGACTAAAGGCCATGTAGCATTTGCCTATCATATCTGACAGCAATGCCTGTTCTTTCCTAGGGCAGGGGTTTGGGGGTGCTTTAGAGGGACAAGGGGCATCAGTAACTTATTCACTCAGGAACTGTTGCTGAGTACAGAACCAGTCCAGCTAACTAGGCTTCTTTTCCATCACCTATATATTCTATTTGAACTATTTTGTAAAATATTGGTAGAAGCCGAATTAATTAATCAATGCTACTCTGATTTGAACCTGTATTTATGGGGTGCCTGGGTGGCTCAGTTAGGTAGGCTCCAGCTTTGGCTCAAGTCATGATCTCACGGTTTGTGGGTTCAAGCCCCATGTCGAGTTCTGTGCTGACAGCTAGCTCAAAGCCTGGAGCCTGCTTCAGATTCTGTGTCTCCCTCTCTCTCTCTGCCCCTCCCCCATTCATGCTCTGTTTCTGTCTCAATAATAAATAAACATTAAAAAAATGAAGCTGTATTTATTTCAAGACAGATCACAACGTATAATTGGATGAATAGGAAAGTCCCCAGATGAAAAAGAGAATAATAGGAATTACAGGATTTGGTCTGGGGTTAGGCTACCTATTTACTCATACAATAGTTGGTAACAGTTTGATATATGCACACACGCACACACACACACACACACACATACACGTGCACATACAGATAAAGCTAAGGATGAGACCACTCTTAGCTCAGATCATTTTAGAGGCCTGTGAAATGTTACCTGTGTCTACTAGGCTACTTGACTGTTAACTACTTTTCCCTTTGGGCCCTTCCTCATCCTATGGGACAGGAGGCTGGGCAGAACATGGTGGGAGGAAGGGGAGTTGGACTGGTGTTCTTGTGCAAGGTATTCTGTTTTCCTCCATAAGCAAAATATTTTCAGACAAAGACAACTTGCACTTATTTGGAACTCTAGCCAGAACTTTCACATTTTCTTCTTTTTTGTAATTTTCCTAGGGAATGCAACAAACCTCAGGGATTACCATACTTCTGGCAAATAGTTTAGAACAGTGGCAGATATCCAAATAGGAGAGGGTCTGGCATGGACATATGCTTGAAACCATGGTCGTCACCTCAATCAGAGAGCAAAAATGAAAAATAAAAACATGGCAAGTACTTTTTAATAACAGCAGTCTAATCTGCATTTCTTACATAAACAAGAATGTCTCTGCAGATCGCATTGGGTATGAACCTGACATATCTGCTCACTCTTGCTTGATTTCAGGCATGTCCAGATGAAAGAGGGTGGGTTGCTGGGAAAACAGGTCATTCACTTCTGACATTTCAGCTGCAGTACGGGCTTGGCTAGAGGGCGATTACATTAAGAAGGCACCATGTCCACCTTCTCACAGGATGCTAGCAGAGTTCTCTATGGCAAAATCTCAAGGGACTAGAGTGAGTCCATCTCCTGACAAGGCAGATCACTTCCAACAGCCTCTTGAATGCAAGTGTACTTGATGGGAGGTGGAGGCGGCTTGAAAGGCGGGGGTCTTTCCATGCTAGGAATAAAACATTGCTCTTTCAATGCTGAGAATGCGAGGTGGTGAGTCACGGAAGCAGGGAAGTAGGAAGCAGAGAGAGACATGCCCACCTGTCCTCTCAGAATTTTTCCTTGCATAACCTGCTTATTACTTGTATTATGATAGTATCACTAATTAATACTTCTGTGGTATGTTATAGCTGGCAAAGCATTTTTATCATGACATGATTTAATTTGTGTCTAGGAGTTGGATATTGTCGTCACCATTCTGCAGATAATACTGAGGCTCAGAGGTCTTCAGCAGCTTTAGCTAAAGAGAACCAGACTGGCAATATAAGTCTTTGAACCAGAGCCTACACTCTCCATGGCAACTGCCTCCTAATAGAAGAGGTGTTTCTCTTATGTGGGTTAAAACACTCCTCCAGAGACAAAATTTTGAACTTCTGGGACTAAAGACTGAAGCGCTTCAAATAACTCCTTTGCCAACGTTACCCTCAGCCTTCGCCCACACATTCACTGTACACTGTGGGGCCAGGCCTGAGGTGGGAAGAAAAGCTCTTCTGAGTCCTTGAATTGGTTGGTACTGGATGGTCAGTGCCAGAATCCATTA
>NC_043704.1:58156062-58158593 GCF_006229205.1 Suricata suricatta
CTTGATTTTACTATTTCATCAAAGGCGTGAATACACACAGAGGGGTTGGGGTAGAAGTGGCGGAGTTGGAGGGTGTTTAGATTGTTTCAGTTAAGGGATGGCCAGTTTTACAGTACAACACAAATCCATGTCAGTTTTCAGTCTCTCCTATGACAGATGTCTCACAGTGTTTTTATATCAGCTCCTCTTTGAAGTGCCCATATTTTGTCTTATAAATAAGTTCTGGTCAGCATTTGCAAATTCCTCTCCAGCAAGAATGCAGTGAGCACCTGCTTTCCCCAGAGGGACACTCATGCAGTGGGTCAGAGGAATTCTTCACAAGTCTGCAAAATAAAGAGACTCCAGATGCTTTCCAGGCAGTGCTGTGATCTTGATCTCCCTCCTTTGACTAAAATGACTATTTCACCTGCACCTTAAAACTGTGTGTAAGTTCACAGAACCTGTCTTAAACCAGGAATCCCTCTCTCCAGAGGTGAATTTAGTTCTGTCCCACATGAGAAACAGCAACACTAGCATCTAATCTCCAAGGTTTCTGCATGTCTTCATCACTGCCTTTATTTTCACCAAGAAGCCATGCATAACCCTTTTCAGCACCTATTCCCAGAGCACAGTGTGTTAGATGACCTTGTCCAGAAATATCTGCTTCCTTACCCACGTGCACCATACACTGCCCTTGATTTTGGGCTTGACTGTGGGATTTGTTGTGGATGATGGAGTATGGAGTATGACTAACCCAAGGCCTGAAGGGTGCTTGTACAATTGGACTCACTCTCTTGTTCTCTGTCATTACTATGAGAAGAACATTTTCAGGCTAGCTTGCTAGCTCCAGGAAAAAGAAGAGAGACCCATAGAGCAGAGTAGAACCACCCAAGCCAAGCCCAGTCTAGATCAAACACCCTCCAGTCTACCTCAACGATACATAAATGAAATGTTGTTGTATGCTGCTGAAATTGTATAACTGTGATACAGCATTATTGTAGCAACAGTTAACCTATAAGGTTCAGGAGTAGGTATATTTTGGTTCATATGCAAATATGGCTCATATTTTGGTGCATATGCAAGTCCAGAAGTAGGCATATTTTGGCTTATTATGTGAGTGCCTAGAGTGAGAGATAAAATGTGCCTTCATCAAATATAGTCTTTTTATAAAAAATTCAACCTAAGTTGTGTTTTAACTGAAGAACATATGGTTGGCTTGACCAAATTAACTTTGTGTTATAGGTCTTTAAAATCATAAAACCTTTGGTCAAGGTGGGCATTAGAGGTCATATTACAAAAAAAGAGTTAAGAAGGTCTGTGAAATTGATCTGCCCAGTATCACATAATTAGAAGTGATAGAGCCAAAATGATGGAAATTCAATGTCTGATTTTCCAGTCCACATTGTGATCAATCTCCATTATATCAGAATATTTTATTGCTTTGGTATCTCCTTTTACTATAGACAAGAGATGTTTTATGTGCATTTAAAGTAAATATTGATTTTTTAATGCCCAAAATTGTTGACAAAAAACAAAGAAAAGTAGAAATAATTGACCCCTGAGGGTAGAATGGCCAAGAAAGTGTGAAAAAAAATGACTAAGAAAAAAGGCTAAACAAGACCAGAAGCCAAAAGGTTTAGAGAATCTGACCAACGCCAGAGATAATGAAAAGAACATTGTCTCAGAAGCTCTGAGCAAGTGAAGAGGTTCTTGAAGACAGCTGTCTTGGTGCTCTAATTTAGGGGAGTTGACTTTGTTTTGAGCTTATTGGCTGCAGAAAAACAGAAACGTTTTTCTCTGAGGGCTGACAAAGCCTGAGTTTTTGACAAAGGCAAAGCATGCATTTTGACACCCAGCCAAAGCTTTGAGTGTCCAGCAGAAATAGTCGGAATGGTGAGTGAAAGTTGCCACCATGGAAGAAAAAGACATTAACTGGCAGAAATGAGTTGATGTTCCAAAGAAAAACACAAGATGAGATAGTGAGAACAGGTCATTTTATCTCCCAGCTCTTGTATAGGGGCTTTTCCCCTGGATTCTGTGATCACTAACAGAATGCAAGGAAGACATGAGCAGAGAGCAGGAAACTATGACCTTAGGCAAGGTCAGGGCCAGCAAACACTTTTGAAATTACTCTTAAACTCAGTCTAGGGCTTCTTTGATGGGTCTGCACATGAGTTGGGTGCAGATTAACACAAGAAGAAGAACACAGTAGAAAAGAACACAATTTTTTTCTCCTTCACCAGCATCTTTGTACTCTTCTCACCTCTGTTACATTCTTTGCCTGGTCTGCTAACTCAGATTCCTCATGTTTGCCCAATGCTCTGTGAGACTGTAATTATATGAAGGCACACTGAGAAGAGTAAGAAATCCAAGAGCATAGCATTAGGAAGAGAACGCAGGTGGGGCTGCATCCAGCTACCCTTGGTAAATGCCAGGTGCGTGTGCACATTTGCCCTGAGCTCTGTCAGACAACTCCCAGTTTACTTCCTAAACAAATCCTACCAACAAATAAAACCTGATTACAGTAATAATGCCATTCAGCTGTCACCAGA
>NC_043704.1:58158693-58169874 GCF_006229205.1 Suricata suricatta
AATTTACAAATATTGAGGATAAATAAGTTTTAAACACGTGTGGGCAAATGAGCCAGATATGAGTCAATGATTCACAAAAAGATAAAAATAACTTTTAAAAGTGTTTTTAATTTTTTTTATTTTATGTAAATCCAAGTTAGTTAACATATGGAATAATAATTGTTTCAGTAAAATTTAGTGACTGATCATATATATAACACCCAATGCTTATCCCAACATATGCCTTCCTTAAGGCCCATCACCCAATTAACCCACCCCGATACCCCTCCGAGCACCCACCTGACACCCCTCCAGCAACCCTCGGTTTGTTCTCTGTATTTAAGAGTCTCTTATGGTTTGCTTCTCTCTCTGATTTTTCCTTCCCTTCCCCTATGTTCATCTGTTTTGTTTCTTAAATTCCACATATGAGTGAAATCATATGATATTGATCTTCCTCTTACTGACTTATTTAGCTTAGCATAATATATTCTAGTCCCATCCACATTGTTGCAAATGGCAAGATTTCATTCTCTTTGATCACTGAGTAACCTTCCATTGTATATATATACCACATCTTCTTTATCCATTCATCAGTCAATGTATATTTGGGCTCTTTCCATAAATTGACTATTGTTGATAGTAAAAACAACTCTTAAATACTTGAAAAAATTCAGTCATTGATATTGAAAGAAATTCAGATTAAAACTTCACTAAGACAGCATTCATTTGTGAAGAATTTCACATGTTTGACAGCACGCTCTGGTATCAAGGCTGTGGAGAAACAGTGTCCTCACATGTTGTTTAAGGAAATGCAAAATGGTACAACCACTATGGAGAGGAATTTGACAATATCTAACAAAATTATATAGACGTCATCCTTTGACTTAGCAATTTCTTTTCAGGACTTTAACCTGAAGCTCTAGTTCCAACAATACTGAATTTCATATGCACAAAGTTATTCTTGCCAGCCTTATTTGTAACTGCCAAGAATTGAAAACTATCTAAATGTCCAAACACAGGAGATTGGTTGATTACCCTACAGTAAATACACAAAATGGAGAACTGTACAGATGTCAAAAGAAGAAAGAAGAAAATCTCTATTGACTGGTATAGAGTATTTTCTGGGAGACATTATTAGAAAGGAAAAGCAACGTACAAAGACTATATAATATGCTACCTCTTTGTAAGAAAGAAAAATTATAAATGTATAATTTATATAATATGATGTCCAACCATCCCTCATTGGTGGTGTTAACTTTGATTGTGTATGTGTGCATGGGTTGTGTTTTAAGTACACAGACATGCCTATCTTTCCCAGGCATCTTTTGAAAGGACCAAGGAGCAAGATATTCTAATAGCAATGAGCACACCTGGTACTCAGATTCTGCTCAGTAACAAAGTTTCCTGCTGAAGGGAATCAGAACTCTTATTTTTTTTAAAAAATATTTTTATTTATTTATTTTTGAGAGAGAGAATGACAAAGAGTGAGTGGGTGAGGTACAGAGAGAGAGGGAGACACAGAATCCGAAGCAGGCTTCAGGCTTCGAGCTGTCAGCATAGAGCCGGACATGGGGCTCGAACTCATGAACCATGAGCTCATGACCTGACCCAAAGTCGGAGGCTTAACCAACTGAGCCACCAAGGCACCCCAGGATTCAGAACTTTCAAAGAAATGTCTGATTAGGGTCAAAAAAGATATAGTATGATATGAGGTATTTTGTTATGTCAGAAAATAAAACACAATTCCAAAAAATACTGGGGTATACCAGAAGGATAAAAGAGTCTGCTTGAAGGGACTCCTATTTGCTAAATCTAGGATAATCTGAACACTGACATAATTAAGTATACTAATGAATTGGAAACCATTGGAGGGAAAAAAAGAAACTTATGAATCCTTACCAGTAATAGATGATTGGTATATAGGCAAGGAGAGACAGAGAGAAAGAGAAAGGAGGCAGTGTGGGGGGTGGGGGAGGAGTGCGGAATCACAGTAAAGATGAGATCAGGCTAGAGTCATCAACAAATGCTAAATCAAGGAGGAAGTTTTGATGACAATTAAAATATTTACATGGTCTCTAAGGATTTGCCAGAAGTATGCTTATTAGTTACAAGAGAGGGAAAAGAAACAGTAATTAGGTAGTGGAGCAGTTAGACAACTTGACCAAGTGATCAAAATTAACATCACCAGTGAGGAATAGATGAATGTGGTGCTCCTCCAGATGTGATACCCTAGGACACAATATCGTGTGTGCAGTTGGAAAGCAGAGAGCAAATAAACTGAATCCAGTCACTGAGTAACATTGAATAAATACAGGAGATGTCTAAAAGATAAAGAAAGGCTCTAAAAATATTCCAGATTAAAAGAAGCTAAAAAGACATGACAATTAATTACAATATCTAACTCCAAACTGGATCCTTTACTGGAGAAAATCTGACAAATCAGACCTGACATTTGTCAGATCAGTTGAGAAAATTGGAATATGGGCAGAAGCTTAGAGGAAAATATTGATAACTTTCCTGTGGTTCTGTAACAGAATATTCTTATTTTCCGGAAATACCTATTGAAGTATTTGGGGGTAGAGGGCCATGATGTATGTAATGTACTCTCAAATGGGTGTGTGTGCATATATATGTAATACGCACATATACAAGCATGTTTGTGCGTGTACATACAGAAAGAGAAAAAGAGATGGTAAAGATATTAACAGTAGATGAATCTAAGTGAAAGGAATGTGGGGGGGGTTCTGTTTTTATTTTTGCAGTCTTTAATAATGTTTGAAATTATTTCCAAATAGAAAGTGTTTTTAAGTGCTTAAGTGAGACCTAATCGATAATGCTTAGTTTGATCCAAAACCAGCATATTTTTTTTTTCAAATAAGCCTATCTTTTCAAGCTTTGCAGCCCTTAGATGATATGACAAGACACAAAGACCTGTTAGGTCGAGGAACTTTTGCTTTCTTAGTCTCTGAGAGTTATTTAATCTGAAATTTCAGGAGAAAATAAATGAGGATTCATCCTGCAAGTTGGCTGTTTTTGTGTCATTTCTAGGTCTTATTCTGCCTTAGGTACTGGCTGGGATCCACCAAAACTTCAATCAATTTTTCTTTCTTAAGGAAATGAATAGAGCCCTTTGATTTTCCCAGAACTCCAGGGCAAGCTTTTCCTCTTACCAACACACCATTTCATATCAAAGGAGACTAAGCTGTGTCACTCCAGACTTCACCCAAGAGAGAGGCTTCAGTTCCTCTTCAAACCATCGGGCAGCAGTCTTTGGTGATGCGCTAGTAGAAACTATGGAAACAGATCCCAAGCTTGGGGCAGTGGCGGATGTAAGCTTCCCTGAGCAGGAGCTGGGAATAGAAGGTTTTGTAATCCCTTCCCTTCTCTTCCTAGATTACTTTGTCCATTATCCCACATTTTCAATAAACAGCTTGACCGATATGTATTTGTTCACTAACTACTTAATTTGAAGGTACTCTCTATTTTACTGAGATCAAACTCTTTAGTTTGCTATTTTTGCTTTATTTAGTATAATGTTTAAATAAAAATTTTCAGGGGGCACCTGGGTGGCTCAGTCGGTTAAGCACCTGACTCTTGGTTTTCGCTCAGTTCATGATCTCATGGTTTATGAGTTTGAGCCCCACATTGCACTTCATGCTGACAGCACAGAGCCTAGTTTGGATTCTCTCTTCCCCTCTCTCCTTCTCTCCTGCTCACTCTCTCTGTCTCTCAAAATAAATAAATAAACTTAAAAAAATTTTTTAATAAATAAATGAAAATTTTCAGTTAAGGAAATGCCGGATGAACTCCTCTGTTAGACTTGAATGTTCTCAGGAGTGTTGAGTTGTTTTGTACATCTCAGCACCCTCAGAGTGAAGGAAAGGCTGGGGACAAATTAGCACTCAAGTACTGTGTGAGGAATGAAAGGGACAACAAATTAGTGAATAGAAGAGAGAAAAACGCCTTGTGGAACAGAGAATTTAGCTAAAACAGGTGACAGTCTCTCACTCAACATGGTGAGCTGTGATTTTTTTTTCTACTTACTGTGTCACAGATGAATACATCCATTTGACATCTATGTTCTTCAGAATTTTCTTGTGGCAAGTCAGTTAGACCAGGGCCTAAATATGATGGTTTGGCAGATGCCTTAGATTGAACAGGACTCTGGGTCAGTTTCCAAGTTTCACTCAGATTGGTAGAATCAGGCGTGTATCCACAGGTGTGGAGGAAAGGCCAGATCCTGGGAATCAGTGAAGACTGAAATAAGTAAACATGAATACCATGAAGGGGAATGGGAAATGGGAAGATGTTGGTCAAACGGTACCAACTTCCTGTTTGTACTAAGTTCTGGGGACCTAAAACACAGTATGGTGACCATAGTTAACAATACTGTATTATATACTTCCGAGTTGCTGAAAGAATAGATCTTAAAAGTTCTCACATTAGCAACATCAAAAATGTACCTATGCAAGGTGAAAGGGATGTTAACTAACCTTATCATGGTAAGCATTTCCCCGTACACACATGTTAAATATCATTACATCATATACCTTTAACGTACACAGTGCTATGTGTGAATTATATCTCAATAAAGCTGGGAAAATAAAAAAGAACACCAGTTAGCCAGGTGAGGAACCATGGTCTGAAACTCTGAGAGCAAGACCAGATCTCAATGGGTCAAAGGATAGCCATGGGAGTTCTACAGGTAAAGTCTTTCCTAATAGGTCAAGAGCAGAGTTCAGCTTTAGAAAGGAAATCTTTGATCCCCTACTCTCCTTAAGAAGGCAGTCATCTCTCTGATGGCAATAAAAATTTGGCTCATATCCTTGGTTGTCAATCTGATGTTACCCCATGTTGCCTAAGGTTTGGAAAATGGACGCTATTTCAAGCTTTGGCCTCAAATCCACCCGTAATCTTGTAATTTGCCAAACCATGTTGGGGAATGACCTGAGAGGGGCTTTACTGTGTATAACTAGATTCTTGGGGCCTTGCTCTCAGAGCTGAGGTTTTCATAGTAGGGGAAATGAATGCTCAGCAATATGGATGTGTGCCAGGAAGGGCTCAAAGCCACATGATAAACATAGCACATCTAGAACATCAACTTTATTCAAATTGTATACATATATGTATAGATATAACAAAATTTGAATAGATCAGTAAAAAACAAACCATGCAACTTTAGAGATCATGATCTATGCTCAGTGCTTGCTAAATGGGGCTATGAACTGTGTGCATTTACTCTTCTTCATACTTGGAAAGGTTGAGAAGTTCTGCCCTAGGACTGCACACACACCAGTCCGATCACTGGGAAGCTGTTGGAAGCTCAAAAAGGTGACTCCCATCCAGGTCATTCATTCTCCTCATTCTGAGAACTTTTAGTAAGTGTTTTCTGAGGCTGGCTTCCATTTTTTTGTTGTTGTTGTTGTTGTTCAAAAGTGAGTGTTTATTTAGAGCAGGACCAGGAAGGGGCTTCAACTTCATCATCTTCCAGTTAATCCATCCCCATGAGGAGACCTAACCATCACCGTCCTGGCTCCTGTCTCACCTACCTACCCACCTCCACTCCAGCCTGCCTCTGAGGCAGACGAGGCCCAGACAGCCCTGGCCACAGCTGAGGAGAAGGGAAGAAGACACACTGGACTCTCTCAGTCCTTAGCTCGCCACGTGTCTGAGATACTGGGGTTCTGTATGTAAGCCCTCAACACCTCATCCTGGGTACTAAACGTGAGGAGAGACTAGAGAACATTTTGAGCTGTCCCACAGGTAAACATGTGTGACCAATATAAAATCTTTATTAGAAAACTCCCGAGGGGCACCTGGGTGGCTCAGTCCATTAAGTGTCTGATTAGGCTCAGGTCATGATCTCACAGTTTGTGGGTGTGAGCCCTGCATGGGTCTCTGTGCCGACACTGAGAGCCTGCTTGGGATTCTCTCTCTCCCTCTCTCTCTGCTGCAGTCCCACTCTCTCTCTCTCTAAAAACAAATAAAAATTAAAAAAATCCCAAGAGCACAGTCTCAATATTTGGGGGGTACCAGCATGATTTTAGGACATCAGGTGTGTATTTATATATAAAATGTTCCACTAGCACAAGTTCTAGCAAAGAAGTCAAAGATTTAAGTGAGGAAAGGTAATAGAGAAGAGATAAAGGAAAAGCTTGACTCTAAAAAGGTAAAAACTATTTACAGCTAGAAGGCGGGAGGCGGGGGAGACAGAATCTGAGTAAAGAAACTATAAAACTTATCTAGTCTAATCTATCGAATGCTCCAACTCCTTCTACCACATTACTGCTTTCTTGTTGCCAAACTCGGCTTGAATGTTTCCAATTGTAGGGACTCATATCTTCCCTTATTTCATTCTGTTGCCTAACTCTGACTGCTAGAACATTCATTTTTATACTTGGCTGAAACAGAAAGATGTGTGGGATAAACTTTGCTTTCTTTTTACTTATGCTACTAAAAGGAAGCAGAAGCTATGGGCACCGATAGATTGTTAAGACAAACTACAACTTCTTCCAAGAGGCAAGATGTGTGCGCGAGTTGGAGAGTTACCTGCAGAAAATTAAGCAAATCAGAATTGTTCAAAATTGAATCATCAAACCGCCAAGAAATATAATAAAATGTCTTTTGACTATAACCTACTATTGAGAGAGAGTAGATAAGGGAAAAACACTACTCATTATTTTTATTTGTACTAAAATTTATACACCTTGCTTTCAAAAAATTATTGTTGGTCAAAATTTCTCAAACTTGTAATTTTATTTTCTTTGATGTTTTTTATTTATCTTGAGAAGCGAGGAGGGACAGAGAGAGAGAGGGAGAAAGAGAATCCCAAGCAGACTCCACTGTGTCAGCACAGAGCCCGACGTGGGGCTGTCTCAACACATGAGATCATGACCTGAGCCCAAATCAAGAGTCAGACGCTGACTCCACTGAGCCACCCAGGTGATCCTCAAACCTGTAATTTTAATATTAAAGTTGGGAGAGAATGATATATCTTCTCTTAAGTCCTCTGATACTCACTCCATACATAATGTGTCATCATGCAATTTCCAACTGATGTGTGCAACCCCAAATACAGAGTCAGGACATTAGAAAGAAGGCATTCCTTTTTAAGATCAAATTTGCTAAATGAATAACAAATGTACAAAAATCATTCTAACTATGACTGAAGGTCAAGGGTTTACTAGTACGCAGTAGTACACACAAACTCTCCTAATAACAGTTGATGTCATTCTCAAATGCCAGGACCCTTGAGGTGGGATAAATAAGGAAAGCAGTTGGTTTTCCTGGCCAGTTAAGCCAAGACCAAGCATTTCTGCCAAAATCGGCTTCTCTAACTGCATACATTTACACACAACAAGGATAAGAATTGCTTACCTTTCCATTCGTCCTATTCTTTTTTTGAAAGAGAATTTGTTTGACACTTCAAAGTCTTGATAGAAAGAAAACATTTGGGACATTAAAATCCCTTTGGGATCTTCTTAAGGGTCAGGAAAAAAGGTGTTGCCCGCATGGGATTTAATTCAGTAGGGTTGGGGTGCAACCTAGGAACCGTATTTTTGCATAAGCTCCCCCTTGGTCTTACTGGTGGTGCTGGTAATGGGCATCAGTTTTTAGGCTAATTGAAACTGACAGGAAATTTACTGTGCGCATGAAGTGTGCGTTTAGTACCAGAAGGTGGCTCTATAACATATTAAATCGGGCATTTTGCCACTAGCTAACTAGGTTCTTAGGCCTTTATTTTCTGTCAATTATCTTTTTGGGAGGTAAGGAAGCGTTGAAAAGGTGAGTAGAAGAAGATGCAGGAATGTGGTGTGTAGAAGAAATAAATGGATATTAAACGAATTTTACAATCATCATTTGTTATTAGCTCCTCTCAAATTTATTAGAGCAACACTGTGTTCTTGCTAAAGGAAATTTTCCTTGAAGTATACTTAAAAACAAACAAACAAAACACACATACACACACACACACACACACACACACACACACACAAACCCTGGATGTCCAATAAATATAAAAGACACAGAGGCCCTCGGGATCTTCCTGAGCACTAAGCCTCCAAACTGGGGAGAAACAATCTTATGGCCAGCTGCTACTGTCATTCGCTCTCATGAACAGAATCCCGGCGTGGGCCATAAATACCTGGTGGACAGGAGGTGAGAGCACATACCACCACTTCCTGTTTCAGCTTCTGCTGCTGTCTTTCCCAGTTCCTCAAGGACACTCAGCTGGGTATCAGCAGGGCATGGGTCACAATGACATGGTGTCTGGCTCCAGCCCAAATCAATAAAATAACTGGATCCCGAGCTCCTGAGTCCACCCTCAATGTCAGAAAAGTCTGTGATGCATCCTATGTGTTCACAAGGCAATGTGCTTGCGGGCGCCTGAAGGTCTCAAGTTGCTACAATGATGTCACTCTTTCTGGAGGTAATTGCTACTGCTGTCATCATGTTCCCAGCACCACCCATGTTGGTGACATTTCTTCATCCTACTCTGATCCTTGGTGCATAATGCTTTGGCTTGAATGGGGGAAGAAGGTTTGGAATGACGAGGGATAAACTCTGCCAATGTGAGACACAAAACAAAGCAGCCTACATCCCGTCTTTCATTTACCTGCCTCCTCATGTCAGTCCTTCACCTCTCCCACACCCTCCTGGCAAAAAAAAAAAAAATGTAAAGGAGACACCACAGTGGAACTCAAAACATCCCATAACCTCACTCACCTCTCGGCAATGCTGCTGGACCAAAAGCATTCCTGGATTGTGATTCTCTTTGACTTCTGTTCCTTTCCAGTCTAGCCCACTGATTGAGAGGTAAGATTAGGTCTTGGATTTGGAGGCCTGAGACAGCCCCAGCCACACTATCATTAAGTCAACATATTCCCCCTATGATTTTTAGGGTGCCTTCAATCAATAAAATCCAGCCTGTCTTGCCCTGCCGACCAGACATGCCCAAATGGCAAGCCCTTCGGGTGTTTGCTCTGGGACACTCACTGATCATTTATGATTCCAAAGAACATGAACCATTTTAGACACTTCCAAAATAGAATGTAGCCTCCAAAAGAGGGCAAAGCCTGCAGTCACCTCTTCAGAAATTCTTTGGGGTCCTTGATCAAGTAATAGAGAAAGATGTCCAGAAAAGAAAACGAAGTTTGTAGATATAGAAACAGATTTGGTTGTAGGTAACAAAAATGGATGAGCGATTTAATGAGACTTTCAGCAGATAAAAAAAAAAAAATCTCAGAGCTAGTCGGGCTGTCCACCTGGGCTCTAGAATTCTACATCCGTGAAGATGAGAAGTGGGGATAGGGAAGCAAACAATGTAATTAAGAATGTCTATGCACTTAGTTAGTCTCTGTGTGCCAGAGTTTCCGCATACTTTCCCACTTTCTTCTTGCTTAGATGACTGATTTCAATGATTTACTTAAAAGACTGTATTTCTCCATCTTGTCTTCATTATACCAACTTATCTTCCTAAAGTACAATGTGAGTCATTTTACTCCCCTTCTCAAAAATCTGTAATGGCCTCTTTTGTCTATGGGGGAGGGGGAAGGTTCACACTCTTCGATCACAATCTTTACCAGATTTGAAATACTAATAGATAATATAGAATGGGAAGCCACTGGCATAGTGGTCAAGAGACTTGGTGTCACAACTCTGCCATTAACTAGCTATGAGATCGTAGGCAGAATTACGTAGTTTCTAAGCTTCAATTGTCCTTAGTAAAATGGGGATAGTGATCATAACTAACTCAGTGGGCTCTTGTGAAGGTTCAGTGAGAATGAATGAGTCCTATTTTCCATTTATTCCATGTACTACCCCTGTAGGGGATTTTCCATTTTCCCTTATCTCCCATTCACTATCATAGCTCTGCTGCTTGTGGTTGCTCATCAGCACATCCCTTTCTCATTCCAGAGCCCTCCATCCATTTTCCACTTGCAGAAACATTTTTCAGAATTCCAGTCTGGACTTGAATGCCTCTACTGATAATGCATCCCTTGGCCCTCCCCATCCCCCATCATCAAATTGTATTTATCATCCTCTACACATCTCTATTACCCCTTCACTACACATCACAATGTGTAAATCACATAGTTCACTCTCTTCTCTCCTGAATTATATATTATCTGAGGTTCCTCAGATGCCAACGTTCACTTAACTTTTCCTCCATTCCAAGCACCTAGCAGAAAGATTTGTACATGATAAGCACTCCATTCCATTAGAATTATCCCAGTCCTTCTTAGGTTTGGTCCTCCATCCCTTTAGTAACTATTATAATGCACTAAATATTACTTTATTTAAATTTTTTTTCCATTAGTCCAAATGTCCATCAACTGATAAGTGGATAAAGAAGAGGTGGTATACCATACTAAAGAATGATTGGGCTAATCAGGCAATTAGAGAAGAAATTAAAAAATATACGGAAACAAATGAAAACAAAAATACAACAATCCAAAATCTCTGGGACGCAGCAAAGGCAGGCCTAAGAGGAAAATATATTGCAATCAAGGCCTATTTCAACAAACTAGAAAAAGCACAAATTCAAAGTCTAACAGAGCACCTACTGGAACTAGAAGGGGAGCACCAAGAGCACCCCAAACCCAGCAGAAGAAAAGAAAAAATAAAGATCAGGGCAGAAATAAATAATATAGAATCCCCGCCCCCCCAAAAAAACAGTTGAGCAGATCAATGAAACCAAGAGTTGGTTCTTTGAAAAAATAAACAAAATTGAATAACCTCTAGCCAGACTCCTCAGAAAGAAAAGAGAGAGTACCCAGATAAACAAAATCATGAATAAAAAGGATCTATTACAACCAATCCCTTAGAAATACAAGCAATCATCAGAGATTACTATGAAAAATTATATGCCAACAAACTGGACAATCTAGAAGAAATGGACAAATTCCTAAATATACATGCACTGCCAAAATTCAAACAGGAAGAGATAAAAAGCATGAATAGACCAATAACCAGTGAAGAAATCGAATCTGTTATCAAAAATCTCCCAACGAATAAGAACCCAGGGCCAGATGGCTTCTCAGGGGAATTCTACCAGACATTGAAAGCAGAGCTAATACCCATTCTTCTCAAACTATTCCAAAAAATAGAAATAGAAGGAAAACTTCCAAACTTATTCTACGAAGCCAGCATCACCTTGATACCCAAACCAGGCAGAGACCCAGCAAAAAAGAGAACTAC
>NC_043704.1:58169974-58173566 GCF_006229205.1 Suricata suricatta
TTTTTTTTTTCTCGGAGAAAAATCACTCTGTAAAGGAATATCACAACATTTACTTTTGAAATGTCACCTTTCTGGGCTTTCCTTGAGCTTAAAACCCTTAAAAAAATTCCTAAACACCAAAACTTTATGAAGTTGGCCAAAGCAAGCAAAATGTGTGCTTTAAGCTCTATTGTGGAATGTTCATTTCAATGTGTTTTTTTCCCCTCTTGAGTTTTGGGCTCTTGGTAGAAGCGGTGAGCATATTGAGAAAGCGTGAAACTTTGCTGACTTAGAGACAGCCCTGTGAGAATTCAAAAACAAGAGAAGTGGAATCACTGAGGGTGAGAAGGTTTGCACTTCATGAAATTGGCAGCTTTTTTCATTGCAACGATTGATTTGGCCACAAAAACTGCTCAAAACTCTCTTCCTCTGTTTTCCATATATTCTTGAGTCAGTCCTGGGAGAGATCTTGCAGATGAAATCACAGTACTGTACTTGGTGTCTAGTGGGTGCTCGCTGTTTGTTAGAAGGAGGCAGAAGCTTGGGGGCCCTTGGTAGTGTCTTAGAGAAGTGATTTTCACACGTTAATGTGTAAATCTATCATATTCTGATTGCACTGTTCTGAGATGGGCCCAGGTGCTGCATCCCTAAGTTTGTGGCTGTGCTGGTTCAGACCACACTCGTAGGCAGCAAAAGCCTAAGAATACAGGCTCTTGTTTGATAGGTGGGAACGTGTATTGCCTTTTCTCTTTCTTTTCCAAGGTTTTATAATATTTTACATCGCTTTTGAATTTTAAAAAACTTGCATTAAGAATCTCTGCTGAGAATTTGTAAGTATAAGACAATGATTTTTCTTTCGTATAATGTAATGGAAACCAGATTATCAGTGGAATTTTTATACTATGCCATAGATACTTAGGGAAAATTTTTTTAATTTAAATTCAAATTAGAAAACATACAATGTAGTCTTGGCTTCAGCAGTAGATCCCAGTGATTCATCTCCTATTTATATAACAGCCAGTGCTCATCCCAAGTGCCCACCTTAATGCCCATCAGCCATTTAGCCGATCCTCCCACCAACCTCCCCTCTAGCAACCCTTACTTTGTTCTCTCTATTTAAGAGTCTCTTATGGTTTGCCTCACTCTGCTTTTATCTTATTTTTCCTTCCCTTTGCCAATATTCATCTGTTTTGTTTCTCAAATTCCACATATGAGTAAAATCATTATTTGTTTTTCTCTGACTGACTTGTTTCACTTAGTATAATATACTCTAGATCCATCCACATTGTTTCAAATAGGAAGATTTTATTCTTTTTCATCATTGAGTAGTATTCTGTTGTATAAATATACCACTTCTTTTTTTTTTATAGTTTATTGTCAAATTGGTTTCCATACAACACCCAGGGCTCTTCCCCTCAAGTGCCCTCCTCCATCACCACCACCTCTTTTCACCCCTCCCCCTTCCCCTTCAACCCTCAGTTCGTTTTCAATATTCAATAGTCTCTCAAGTTTTATGTCCCTCTCTCTCCCCAACTCTCTTTCCCTCTTCCCCTCCCCCTGGTCCTCCATTAGGTTTCTCCTGTTCTCCTGCTAGACCTATGAGTGCGAACATATGGTATCTCTCCTTCTCCGCCTGACTTATTTCGCTTAGCATGACACCCTCGAGGTCCATCCACTTTCCTACAAATGGCAAGATTTCATTCTTTCTCATTGCCATGTAGTACTCCATTGTGTATATATACCACATCTTCTTGATCCATTCATCAGGTGATGGACATTTAGGCTCTTTCCATGTTTTGGCTATTGTTCACAGTGCTGCCATGAACATTGGGGTACATGTGCTCCTATGCATCAGCACTTCTGTATCCCTTGGGTAAATCCCTAGCAGTGCTATTGCTGGGTCATAAGGGAGTTCTATGGATAGTTTTTTGAGGAACCTCCACACTTTTCCAGAGTGGCTGTACCAGTTTACATTCCCACCAACAGTGTAGAAGGGTGCCCGTCTCTCCACTCCCTCACCAGCATCTATAGTCTCTTGATTTGTTCATTTGTTCACCTCTGACTGGCGTGTGGTGGTATCTCAATGTGGTTTTGATTTGTGTTTCCCTGATGATGAGTGATGATGAACATTGTTTCATGTGCCTGTAGGCCATCTGGATGTCTTCTTTGGAGAAGTGTCTGTTTGTGTCTTCTGCCCATTTCTTCACTGGGTTATTTATTTGTTTTGTGGGTGTGAAGTTTGGTGAGTTCCTTATTATTTTGGATACTAGCCCTTTATCTGATATGTCATTTGCAACTATCTTTTCCCATTCTGTCGGTTGCCTATTAGTGTTCTTGATTGGTTCCTTTGCAGTGCAGAAGCTTTTTATCTTGATGAGGTCCCAATAGTTCATTTTTGCTTTCATTTTCCTTGCCTTTGGGGATGTGTCGAGTAGGAAATTGCTGCGGTTGAGGTCAAGGAGGTTGTTTCCTACTTTCTCCTCGAGGGTTTTGATGGTTCCCTGTCTCACATTCAGGTTCTTCAGCCATTTTGAGTTGATTTTTCTGTATGGTGTAAGAAAGTGGTCTAATTTCATTCTTCTGCATGTTGCTGTCCAGTTCTCCCAGCACCACCTGCTAAAGAGGCAGTCTTTTTTCCATTGGATACTCTTTCCTGCTTTGTCAAAAATTAATTGGCCAATTTGTAGGAAAGTGGATGGACCTTGAGGGTGTCATGCTAAGTGAAATAAGTCAGGCAGAGAAGGACAGATACCATATGTTTGTACTCATAGGTTTAACAGGAAAACAGGAGAAACCTAATGGAGGACCAGGGGGAGGGGAAGAGGGAAAGAGAGTTGGGGAGAGTGAGGGATGCAAAACTTGAGAGACTATTGAATACTGAAAACGAATTGAGTGTTGAAGGGGAAGGGGCAGGCGGGAAAAGAGGTGGTGGTGATGGAGGAGGGCACTTGAGGGGAAGAGCCCTGGGTGTTGTATGGAAACCAATTTGACAATAAACTATTAAAAAAAAGAATGAATAAATGTTTTTTAAAAATTGCTTTAAATAAATAAAAAAAATTAATTGGCCGTACATTTGTGGGCCCAGTTCTGGGTTCTCTATTCTATTCCATTGGTTTATGTGTCTGTTTTTGTGCCAATACCATAGTGTCTTGATGACAGCTTTGTAGTAGAGGCTAAAGTCTGGGATTGTGATGCCTCCGTTTTGGTTTTTTTCTTCAATATGACTGGGTATTCGAGGTCTTTTGTGGTTCCATATGAATTTGAGGATAGTTTGTTCTAGCTTTGAGATGAATGTTGGTGCAATTTTGATGGGGATTGCATTGAATGTGTAGATTGCTTTGGGTAATAATGACATTTTCACACTGTTTATTCTTTTGATCCATGAACAGGGAACGTTTTTCCATTTCTTGGTGTCTTCTTCAATCTCTTCTGTAAGTTTTCTATAGTTTTCATCATATAGGTCTTTTACATCCTTGGTTAGGTTTACTCCTAGGTATTTGATGGTTTTTCGTGCAATCGTGAATGGGATCAGTTTCTTGATTTCTCTTTCGGCTGCTTCATTATTGGTGTATAGGAATGCAACCAATTTCTGTACATTGATTTTGTACCCTGC
>NC_043704.1:58173666-58177592 GCF_006229205.1 Suricata suricatta
AAAAAAAAATTGTGGACTCAAACAGGCAACATATTCTCAATATCCTGTGGTGTACTTGAAAAAAGAGCACTATATTGAAATGCCCTTTAAATATCAGAAGATACATGATAAGTAGTGTACACTTGCTTTTTATTAAACAAGGGATACTCTTCTAAGGGAAAAAACATTTCTGTAATACTATGAAGCTCAGAGTGCCGAAAAGCAGGGTTAAATGAATGTTAAGAATAGCCTAGACAAGGGACTTTTAGTAAGATGTCAAAAGGGAACCATATGCAGAAGAGTTCTCTGTACTGAAAGGTAGCTGACACATAGGCATTGCTGCTGTGGGGTTGAGGGGGGACCATTCAGTGATTCAATGTCAACCTCTGGTTTTCCCTCAGCAAAGCTCGCTCCTTGCTTTTCACCTAAGGCTCCCCCCAGCCCCCGAGTCACCCAGGACTGACCTGAAGCCTCCCAGAGCCTCACTATCAAGTTCCAAGTTGTTTTTCTTAATTTGCCAGTTTGCCAAGATGTTCTTGTGATTATCAATGTGCACCGTTCTCACGTCATTAGAGACCCTATAATTTGCCACCATGAAAAAGTACCATTTGAAAGAGTAGGGAATATTGCAGAAAGCAGGGAAACGGGGTTGTGTGCCCACAACGCCTCTGGGCTTGAGGGTTTCTTTCCAAAATGGGATTTCGAAATAGTGCCTGCACTGCTCCCTGAATGCCCCCGCAACCCCCTCCCCCGCCTTACATGGGTACTGTGAAGAGCAAATGGAACAAAGAATTTAGAAGAAGGTTTCAAAAACAGAATAATACAAATGTAAGTTATCATTATCCCCTCCTCTGTAAAATGGGGGAAAGGGGTGTGTAAGTGAATCTTCATTATGTAACGGTTGAAACAAACCATGCTTGACGTTGTCATCCAAGAATGAGATATTGCACGTTTCTCGGCCTCTACTTCCCGGATTTCTGCTGCCTCTGTGGTTTATTGAAAGTGTAATACGTTCTATGTAATTGTCAGTGTGTGTGTGTGCGTTCAAGGGAAAGACGGAAGGGAGAGACATTTGTGGTCGTGTTCAAAATCTGGCTGCGTGGAAGGCCGGAGGAAAGACCCGGCTGGGGTCTGAGCGGCCCAGGCTAGCAAGTTTCCCTGCCTGCAGTCCCAGCGGCGCCTGCCTACCTTCACCGAGGCAGGAGTAGGGGAGGGAGGGGACCCGGCCACGGAGGGGAGGGAGCACTCGGAGGGCCAGTCCGGGAGGGCGGCAGCCAATCGGAGCGCGCTCCGCCAGCGGCCAATCACCGACCGCGTAGCCCGGCAAATCTGCCCGGCAGTGCGGGGCGGGGCTGCCGGGAGTCCTGGTGCCGCCGGTTACACTTCTGAGCGCCTTTGGGAAGCCACAGGGTAGGGGGAGTGTGTGCTGAGAAGCCGGGGGAGGAGTAGTAGGCAGGCCCAGCTTCGGTGCCAGCCCAGTGACACACGTAGAGGGGTAAATCTGGCTGGTGATGTTGCGACCGGGCGCTCACGTGTGTGTAGACCTACCGGCTTCTCTGTGTGCCGTGCGGGCACCTGTCTTGTGAGTGGCTCCGGGCGTGGCAGCTCCTCGGACCTTCAGTTTGTGTAAGATTTATCCCTAGGGGACTACCTAGCTGCGGCTCCAGAGGGGAACGTAAGAAGTTTAACGGAGCTAGCTCTGAGCAGATTAAGGGAGTGGAACAGCGGCTGGGCCGGAGAGGGTGGGGACTGCGGGTACTGGGGGGTGGGGGTGGGGAGTAGGGAACCATCTATTTGCCCCGTCTTCCAGGCAGAAGGCCCTTTGGCAAGACTGGCGTGACAAAGGTGGCCCTGGAATGTCCAGAGTCCGGACCATGATGATCACGAAGTGAGTGGCACCGGGCTGAGCCTGGGCAGTTTGTTGACTGACAAAGAGGGATGCTAGCAGTTAGGAAGGTAAGGAGGAAACTCAGGATGGGGACCATCTGCTCCCCTAACCCCAGCGGGACAAAGACATCATCGGAGGTCTGCAACGCCGACTGGATGGCCTCGCTGCCCCCTCACCTCCACAACGTCCCCCTTTCCAATCTGGCAATCCCAGGTACGCTTCTATTCCTACTTGTTCCCACTGTGTTCGCTTCTGCCGTTTTGGTGTTATTAATGGATGGGGTTGCTTTTCTGTTGTGCTGAGAAAATAATTGTCAGTGACCTTACTAAACCTCTTTTTATTTCTGACCAAAAACTTGACACTGAAGCAGCTGCCCTAAACAGATTTAAGTACACTGCAGCATTTGCCAAAGAGACTCTGGAGAATGGAAGCAGCATTTTTTGTTTGTTTGTTTGGGTCTTTTGGTTTTGTTTGGTTTGGGTTTTACTTGATAGCCTCATTCTAAGACTGTTACCTTCTCAATGGAACCAGGCCTCATGAGGGGTGCATTTACCTGAATCATTTAAAGAAAAACGGAGAGATCAAGAGTAGTGAATAAAGAGTCAGTAACAGTTTTCAATCTGGATCAAAATCAAAACTGAAAAGTATTTCTTGTCTCATTCATCTGACCTTGCATAGAAGAAAACAAACAAACAAAATAAATAAACAAAGATTAGCATTAGAGGATAGGTTCAGAACCAGGACTGAGTATAAAGACACATGTTTGTGCTGTTGGAAAAGCCAGAAATAAAGAATGCATATGCTCATCAGAGGTCACAGGCAGTCATTGGGTGTGATGAGGTGATGTTTGAAGATTTCTCTCTATCTACACAGGTGTCCGCCTGACTGATCTAGAACTAAAGCCTTGAAAAGCACTTCTGCTCCGGCCACTGTTTCTCGTCTGGGGGTTTAGGCCTTGGCATCCCTCTCATTAAATTTATTAAATGTGTCCTCTTCCTTCCACTCAAAAGCCAGTTAAAGCATGGTTTCTAGGGAAGGACGCGTGGACTCCAGTGAACCTGGTCTGCTGTGCCGGGCAGAGTCCCAGCCGCCTGTACTTGGAAAGTACCCCTAGGAGCAGGGGTGGACTGCTGCCAATGATTCTCTCACCTGGAGACATAACAACTGATGTTCACCCCTAGACTACCAGACAAACTCCCAGGCATCCCTGGGAGCAGTCTGATTTTTCAGTAGCTGAAAAGATGACCTCATTCAACCCAGATCTTTGCTTTCTATGCACAAGGAAGTGCGGAGCTGGCTTCATACGCAGCCTTCTCCTTACTTGCCTCTTCTTTGGGAGGTCTTCCAGGTTCACTGTCCCTGGGGGCCCTTGTTGCTTTTGAGCAAGGAGAGGACTGCTGAATCTCTTTATAGTTATGATCACTTGTGTTTGATCAGCCATTGACTATGGCTCCTTGGAAAATGCCAGATGGCCGTGCTTCTGAACAGGTCTCTTCCATGTATAATTGACGCCTGTGGAGTCATCACTGAGCTGATGCACAGGCTTCCTTTGACATTAGTCATTTGTCTTGAGGCTTTTCGGCGGAATTGTTTGGTCAGGTGGTCGGGCAGGTTTTATGTGTCTGCAAACAGCAGGCATCTCAGGCAGGCCCTCAATGGCTCTGTCATTCAGGGCCTGTCCGGGGTAGGTCATCGGAGCTTCCTCCTTCCTGTTGGACTTTGGACAGCTCAAACCACAGCAGTGGCTCTGGCTGTGGCCTGGCTGTGCACTCTGACACCATGACTCCAGAAGGGAGCTGGGCACTCATTCTGCAATCTACAGGGCGCCTCCCAGTTACTAGAATTGCCAGGGGAGTTGGGGACAGAGCAGCCAGAGCCTGCTGCTCTAACTGGAAATGCTATGATTAGCCAGCATGGAAGACATGGGAATTTGTTCACCCTGCTTTGTGAAGTCTGGTCCTTCTATGCAGGGGGAAAATAAAAACACAAAAAAGAAAGAAGAAATGACCTTGACTCCTCTGACTCCTCAACACACTGAATTCACTTCTGTGAATGCCCT
>NC_043704.1:58177692-58178943 GCF_006229205.1 Suricata suricatta
AAGGCTTGCTGAGACATTCTGAAATACAGAGGGCATTCAGGAAGTGGGATCCATCATCTTCCTCCCCGCTTGCCCCTCTCCCTCTTCCCTCCATAATCACCTTCATCATCACAGTTATTATTTACTAAGCACTAACCTGCAGCGCCCACTGGCAAACATTGCTTCAGATCTTTACACCTCCAGGATAGGTACTAACAGCCTCATTTTGGAAATAAAATTCTTGTCCAGAGAGGTTAAGTAATTTTTTTTAGATCACACAAATAGTAAATAACAGAACTAACCTTTAAGCCCCTATCTTGCTGGCTCCAAAAGCTCTATCCCTGTGCCCCCGAGGGAGGCCTTGGAAAGGGCAGAACAGTTCTCTGTGTGTGTGTGTGTGTGTGTGTGTGTGTGTGTGTGTGTGTGTTGGGAGAGGGGGTGGTAGTCTTGAACTAAAAGCCAGTTTTCACAGACTGTCCTCTGCAGCAATGAAATAGTTTTTAAAACGAGGTGGTGTTTATCTGAGTGATTATATATCCCTGTGAAGAGATAGATGATAGTCATATTTGTGTAAATATATATTACTCACAGATGTGAGGACTGTATATTTCATGTTTCTCACTTCATGTGTATGTATGTATTCTGTATGATAGATGTGTCGGTGGGTGTACATACACAGAGTGGGACAGAAGTACCCTGTTTAGAACTAGAACCCAGTAAGTTTCACATTCACATGTATTGCTTAGATCTATGTTGTGTGGTGTGTGTGCGCGTGTGTGTGTGTGTGTGTGTGTGTGTGTGTGCTTCTGTGTCCTGACCGATACCGTGGGATGTCTGTAAGCTAGTGCCACACCTGTCAGGATGGGGGTGGGACACAGTGACCTGGGAAAGGTCAGAGAAAAGGAGGGGTTCTGGCAATACAGGCAGAACTGGGATTGAGTGAACTATGTTAGATCTGAGTGCGTCTGCTGCATTTGCCTAAGTCGTGATGGGAGAGAACACGTGGGAATGTGCACCTCTCACCGAAGCCTTGATGGATTATTTTCCTGACACAACTGTTAAGAGCACCTGTTAACGGCCAGCAGCACGCAGACATATTGCAATATCCTGGAGAAGAACGTCTGAATGAATCTCATTGCCAACTTTTTAGAATGACTGGAGACCCCAGGGGTAAAGAATCTGGACATTGCAAACGTCAGATTTTCAAAATAGAGCTTTAAAATCTACATATATTTTCATTGATGTTAATGAAAGCATAATATTTCTTATTTG
>NC_043704.1:58179043-58189834 GCF_006229205.1 Suricata suricatta
TATATTTCATGTTTCTCACTTCATGTGTATGTATGTATTCTGTATGATAGATGTGTCGGTGGGTGTACATACACAGAGTGGGACAGAAGTACCCTGTTTAGAACTAGAACCCAGTAAGTTTCACATTCACATGTATTGCTTAGATCTATGTTGTGTGGTGTGTGTGCGCGTGTGTGCTTCTGTGTCCTGACCGATGCCGTGGGATGTCTGTAAGCTAGTGCCACACCTGTCAGGATGGGGGTGGGACACAGTGACCTGGGAAAGGTCAGAGAAAAGGAGGGGTTCTGGCAATACAGGCAGAACTAGGATTGAGTGAACTATGTTAGATCTGAGTGCGTCTGCTGCATTTGCCTCAGTCGTGATGAGAGAGAACACGTAGGAATGTGCACCTCTCACCGAAGCCTTGATGGATTATTTTCCTGACACAACTGTTAAAAGCACCTGTTAACGGCCAGCAGCACGCAGACATATTGCAATATCCTGGAGAAGAACGTCCGAATGAATCTCATTGCCAACTTTTTAGAATGACTGGAGACCCCAGGGGTAAAGGATCTGGACATTGCAAATGTCAGATTTTTTAAATAGAGCTTTAAAATCTACATATATTTTCACTGATGTTAATGAAAGCATGGTATTTCTTTTTGGACAAATGGACTGATAGGAAAAATTTTTGCTAAAATTTGCACAACTTTTTAATGAATTATTTTTCTGTATTTTAGTGTATTTCTTTTTTTTTTTTTTCATCATGCTTTTTCCCCTTCTTTTTATTGAAGGTAAACTAGTCTATCAAGGAGAGCCTTGATCTTAAGAAATTTGATATTGTTGATTCTGGCTGTGTGATGTTTAAGAAGTATCTGAATTGCTTGGGACTTAGTTTCCTCATTTGTAATGAGGAGCTTGGATTAAATGAAATACAGTCTTTTCCAAATTAAAAATATTTGATTCATTAGAGGGTTTTTTAAATGCCTGTTCTTTACTCAAACATGAAAAGAAATAGGAAGAATCAATCATTTTAGGTCTAAAAGCCATTTCTTTTATGCCTCTTTAAAATGGGATGATTTGGGGATTGGCAAACAAGTACTCACAATTGCTAGAATGAAGCAGGGTCCTCTCACTTAGCATCCTAGAAGGGACTGTGGATTTGTGGTTCTAAATAAGCTGACCCTGAGTACATTTTAAGAAACCTCCATGCTCAGGCCTGGGGGAGACCCAAAGATGAATCAGGCATCAACCTGAGGGTAAAGGAGCTTATGATGTAGTTTTATAAACATATATTACTGTACGTGATTAAAAATAATTGGGATAAATATTAAAACAGAAGTATAAAGAAAGTGTTCTAGGGGCACAAAGAATGGAGAGATTAATTTCCATTAGTTCTTACTTTTGAGATGAGGAACTACTTTGTTGAAAAAAATGGCATTTGACTTGAGATTTGAAGAATGCTCAAAATTTCAAGGGATGAGGCTAGGAGATCTGGGTTGGAAGAGGACTTTCCTGGTGAAATGAGCCAATTAAGCTAAGGGATGGGGGTATATATGAGGAGTAGTCAGAAGACTGACTTTCCTGCTCTTAGTAATGCTTTGTCAGTACCTGTCTCCTAACTCTTCTAAGAACATTATTATTTTTAGCTATCTGTCTTCCACATCATCTGTGAACAACTTGCACACAGAGAGTATGACCGATTTCTCTTTATAATCCTAGATCCTAGTACAGGGAGGTGTCTTGGTCATTGGTGACGAGTGAATAATGGAATGTGTGCAACTGGGGAGTAAGGGCACTGGAGAGTAGCTTGTTCGTAGCCACCATCCTGTTCCTGTGGGGTCAGAGCTAAACTGAGTAGGTTGGTTAGGCTTCCCTGGCAAAAAAGCCATATGAAGCAACCTAAATGTTTTCCGACCATTTCTTGTTACTTCTACATTATATTCCCATAGCTCTAGATAAGGCTCCTCACTGAGCCCCATTAGAAATGAAGATTCTGAGGCAGAGCAAAAATGGTCAGGAGGGTCAAATGCAGAATTCTGGTGTAACTTCTGTCTTAGGAACAATTCTTTCTCCCGCCATCCTTTAAGCCTCCTTTCTTCCCTTGTCAAATTTGAGCTTCTCATGTTTCCTGTCTGGCCTTAGCCTCAGCCTGCTCTCATTTCTCAGTTCCCCTCTTCGCCTTCCTTCCACTGACCTGGCCTCTCCCTTTCCAGGGTCAGCCCTTGCTCAGATGCTCCCCGGTGCTCTCCAATTCCCAGACCCTTCTCCGTTCTCATCTTGCTAAGGATCATCCCCTTCTTCTTTACCTTTCTGGAATTCTATCCTTGTCCCATGTCCCATGCAGTTCTGCCTTTGGCCACTTGGCGATTTCTATAGCTCTTCTCACTTCCCACACATGTGACTTGCAGACGAAATTACTCCAGCAGCAGGATCATTCCTTTGGGAAGTTGGATTAGGTCTGGTGCATCTCACAGAGATTTGGGGACCCAAAACAGCATAACATACATTGTAGAACAAGAAGTTTAGGTTGTTCTGCTTTGAGGATAGCATGAGCCGTGAGTTGGCCCTAGAAAGAAGCCTGTCCTCTTCCAGGATTTGAGGTTTGGAAAACCAGGGGCCCAGCTGAGTCCACCAGGGCTACCAATCAAGCAAAACACTCTCATGGGACCAAAATGGACTCCTAAGTAGAAATAGGTTTCTGTTGTTTTTCATTTTCTCTGGGTGGTGATGGTGAGAAATAAAAAGAGGCTATGACTTTGGTATTCTAATTAGTAGGTGTTTCTTCTATGGAGGCTCATTACATGCTTAGGTTTCCCCACCTCTGTCCCCCAATCACACAAAAGCCACAAGAAATTCAAGAATCACACGTGTCTGTAAGAAGCAGAACCATGGATTTGTTTGAAGCATTAATGCTACAGCCTCTCTGTCTGGATTTGAACCCCAACTCTGTCCCTCATGACTCGGTGACCTTGGGAAAGTTACTTAGCCTCTCTTGCTACAGTGTTCTTCTCTGTAAAACAGAGATAATAATGGCACTACTGCATTTAGTTCGTATGACACTTAAATAAATTAAGTCATATAGCATGGTTGGAATAGTTTCTGTCACAAAATAATGAGTCTTTAAAAAATTATTGTGGCAATTTATGAAAAGCCAGCATCTGAAATGGACAACTAAAAAAAAAAGTATAAGATCAGTCCATACCCTAAGGTAATTTACAGTGTAGTTAAGGAGCTGACCTTCCAAGTGAGTCACGTGGTTCAGTGTTCTCTGTCTGATCAGATCAAGATAACTTGAATGGTGATCCCTAAAGGGACTTAGAGTTAAGGGAAGGTACATGGAGGGATGCCCAGGATGTGAGGGCCAAAGGAGCCCGGAGTGCAGGGTGGGGCAGCTGATGAAGAGAGCCAGAAAATCCTCTTCAGCTACTTACTGTGTCCTCTCATCCCAAATTCAGCTGTCCAGCTTTGTCATCTGCAGCCTTCCAAAAAAAGGCTTTCCTTTTTTTTTAAAGTTTTTTATTTATTTTTGAGAGACAGAGAGAGACAGTACATGGAGGGGAGGGTCAGAGAGAGAGGAGATACAGAATCTAAAGCAACCTCCAGGCTCTGAGCTAGCTGTCAGCACAGAGCCCGATGAGGGGCTCGAACCCATGAACCGTGAGATCATGGCCTGAGCGAAGCCGGACGCTTAACCGACTGAGCCACCCAGGAGCCCTGAAAATGCTTTCCTTTGAATAGACCTTTATACATATGGTATAACTCTCTCCCCAGCCATTGGAATCACCTCACAATCTCTCCAAACATACCCATCACCTCCTATGACACACACTGACACACACACCACCACCCATCACCCAGCGTAGGCACACTGAGCTATGACCTTAGCCTCACCCTGAGACGAGCCCAAATTTTCATGGCTGTTACTGTTTGCCCTTGATAAAGATCCTGCAAAACATGCCTACTGACCTGTCAAATCCTAGGAGCCTGAGGCCTTCACCTCCAGGCTGCTGTTTCAGATTTGCTTCTGAAGTTGAGAATTGGCTTCTATCACCTGAGCCGAGCTGGCCCCTCCCCCCCACAACCACCACCTCTTTGGGACAGGTTGGCTACAGTCTCTCCCAGGCCCCTGGGAACTTCCAAGTGCAGGCATACTAGACAGTACATTAGTGAAATGCTTTGCCTTTGGGAAAAGCTTGAACTTCTTTACAAATGCTGAGTAACCCTAATTAGAGTTTCAAACCAGGTCTGCAGAGGAGGGATTATTTATAGACCTTGTAGTAGGTGTGTGTGTGTGTGTGTGTGTGTGTGTGTGTGTGTGTGTGTGAGAGAGAGAGAGAGAGAGAGAGAGAGGATTTGAACCCACATCAAGAACGGAACTGAGAGGGAACCTGGCGGGGGAGGTTTGGGGAGTTAGGCACCTGGTTGAGCACTTTCTCTCAGCTATGGGAGTTTGGATTCTGTTGTGGAGCGCCCCGGGGAGGATTACAGCAGTAGGTCTCTAGTAGCTCCAAGATGGAGTGGGTTTGGCCACCCCCTCATTGCTCTAAGGGGAGGTGAAGGGTTCAGCCAGTCTTCTCAGGATGCATCTTCTACAAAGCAGCTGGAATTTTCTAAGGGAATAACAGGTGTCGTTGTTTTTTAATTTCCAATTATTCTCAAACTATTGGCTATACGGCATTATTTTTTTTTCCAGAGAACGTTCTGTCAGTATTTTGTTTTTTCTGTACAGACCTGGCAATAGCAAAATAAAGGAAGAAAGAGGAAGCATTTATTTGTACCCGGTAAAGCTAACATCCTGGAGCACACAGCAGACAGCAGTAATGGCCTAACTGAACAATTCCTAGACTCTGTCAGATTGAGATGAATATTTTATGAACATGTATGATTTGAAGTCTTCTTTCCTGGAAGCAATATTCTTATAAAGTGTAATTGAAATCAGATGAAAAAAATGCCAGAAATAAAGGTGAACACAGCACCCCTCCTTTGTCCCTGGGCTGGAGGTCAGGTCATGGACCTGGCAGGAGGTGCCCCCATGGATCTTCATAAGGAATACATGAGCACATCGTGTCAATTTGGCTGGAAAAAATTATAGGTGTTTATCTACTCCTTTTGCTTCTGGTGGTTTTCATTGCCTACATTTGAAAAAATGTATTCATTTCAAGGCAAATCATATGTTCAAAGGATACTCGGTGAGCGCCTTTTGTGCCAGGTACTACGTTAGATGAGGTGAATGTGGAAGGCAGAAGATTCTTCTCCCTGCCCTTCGTGAGGTTATGCTCTTAGAAGAAAGCTAAAATGCAAACATGGGGGAGAAGAATGCATGGGGATCTGTACCATTCAGAAAGCCAGTCTCTACTTCCGTTGCTGGTGGGAGGTAGGAAGCCTACTCATTTGGGCTTTCCAGGGATGACCTTCTTGGAATCATAAACGGCATATAGTAAATAGCCAGGTGTTAGAGGTAGAGCGAGGGTTGTCATGATGCAGAGGTACCATGGAGTGAGAGAATCGTGTGACCTTGAGGAAACCCAAGCAGTCTGGTGTGGTCAGAACATAGGTTTCCTTTAAACAAGGGAACAGAGATGAGGCGGGGACAGTAGGCTAATGAGCCCAATGTACCAGGCTAAGACTAAAAGTTAAACATTATCCCAGGGCAAAAAGCAGCCATCGAAAGACTTGGTCAGGAACGGATGGAAAGCCCTCAAATACCCTCACATGGGTGAATAGAAACAAAATGACACATCAGTTATTAGGAATGCTGAGGAGTAACATGAGAAACTTGTTTCTTTCATTCTATTTAATACAAATATATTGATTTCTTCACATGCCAGGCCCTCTCCTAGATACTGGCGGTTCAGTGATGATCATTACACACCGCTCCTGCCTGCAAAGAGCTTCTACTCTAGTTGGAGAAATGGACATTTAATCGAGGAGTTATACAGGATGTGATGAGTCACTGCTCTCCTAAAAACAAAACAGAACAAAACCTCAAGTAGTTCTAACCCAATAGACTATGATATACTACGTAGAATGACCGGGGAGGTAGAAGTTACTGCTGGAAGAAGCATGTAACAAGCATTTAGCATCACCGGGGAGTCCAGGAAGGCCTCCTGAAGGAAGTGTTGAATCAACTTGGGTTGGAAGGATGCACAGAAATTAGCCGCTAGGATTAGAGGAGTAAGGATAATGTTCTAGGAGAGGAAGCAATATGGGCGAAGACTTCCAAGAGAGAAAGTGCCCCACTAAACACCCCAGAATCGTTCACACTAGTACTTACTGTCGGTTGCAAGGAGGAGAGGGGCAAGGAATAAGGTGGCAAGACACCGGGAGGTCTAATAAGTCATGTTAAAGTCACTGGACCTTCCCCCAACAGCCGTGGGGGTCATGTCAAGCAGGTGAATGACAAGGTCGGCTTCATGTTTTGGAACGACCCCTCTGGCCGCAGTCCATGAAGTGTATTAGCACTGGGAGTACTATCGCCAACGAGACCAGTGAGGTTGTTGAGGAGGCCATCTAAGTGGGAGGAGATGCAGACCTGAGAAGGACAGTGACAGTGTGCATGAAGGAAAAGGGAAGACACCGGAGACATACTGGAGGAAGTATCCACAGGACTTGGCAATTCATTGGAGGGTGAAAATAGGGACAGAGGAGAAGGAGCAGGTTAGTGGTGGTGGAGGGAAGCAGGTGTGCTTAGTTTGGGGCATGCTGAGGTCGAGGGACCTGTGGGACTTACCAGAATTGGAGAAGGGCACGGACAGCACCCAGTGGAAATTACTGCAGAGCTCCATCTTGCTTTTCACAATTTGCCCAACCCCATACCCCCCCCACAGCTACTATTATATCTAATATAAGATGATTTGAGTTTGAAATTAGTGCCTTCATTCTTTATATATATATTTTGTTTTAAATTTTATTTTGTTCGGGAACTCTGTCCTGAACTTGTAATCCCAGATAAGTGACCCTCAGAAGCTCATCTAGCATTCGCTTGTTCAGCATGAATTCTATCGTGTGTTGTTTAATGATTTCTTCAGCTATATTGGTAGCTTGGGTGTGGCAGTCGAGGTTAGCTCTGTGCACTCCAGCACAAACCAGCTGTGAAATGGAAACCTCAGTAACTTTCCCACACCATCACGTCCCATGTATGTCACACACTGGAATCTAGGGTTACACCAAAAGGCTTCATAAAAGCAGGAGAATTTTGTATTAGAATATTTTGTTTAATACAGCTTATTCTTCTACCTTAAACATTTCCCTTTCCTTTTGTGTTAAGAACTGAAAAGTTGTTAAAGAGAACGTGATGATCTTAGAACTGAGAAGGGGATGATCGAGCGCCCTTTGTGAGGTATTACTTTACCACGGACGATGCCATCTGTTCAGAGACAAAGCAGAGTGATAATTAGCAAAATAGAGAAAGAATCTCCTTATTAGTGAATTACCTATACAATCTCTTACTTTGGGATGGGGATCAGAGTCTACCAGAGTATCTGAGGAAGAGTCCTTCAGAAGAAAATAGATACCCATCTCCTTGGAGGGGGCTTTAAAATGCCTCCCATTCATGGAATTGAAACCCTTTTGACCCACATAAACCCTAGGCGGTTGGGGCCCATTCAGAGAATATCGAAGGCACTTGAATTCTCATAGTGCCCCGCAGAGCCCCTCTGAGGCTTGGTGTCCCACAGGACTTCTTCCTCAAGGCCAGAAGTGGGGACTGTTGGAGCAGACCTTTAACAAAAGAAGCCCTGCTTGGCATATAAATACCTCCTTTGACAACATTCCACGTCTGAAAAGTACCATGAAAAGCTCTGATTTACTTCACTATCTAGCTCATTTAGCCAGGTAGGGTAGACCAGGAGTAGCTCTGGGTTCCCAGGCTTATATTGGTTCTCAGACAGTGGGATGCCCCTTGGCTTCTCAGCACCTGAAAAGAAGTTGATCGGCGTCCTCTGCTTTCCAATGTTCTGCCTTCCCCAGATTCTTGGTTGCATTGTGAATAATTCCGAATTCAGTAGGCATCTGATTAAAAATTAAATTGGCCACATGGCCCTTCAGATTTTGCAGGCAGTTTGAGAGTTGTTATTAGTACTCTACCACATGTCCTTTGGAAAATAATACAGTCAGATGGGTGAAGTTTATCACTTTGGGCCAACAAGGTTTAAAGATGTTATTCCATGGTTCAGGAGTCTGCTAAACGGTCCCCTGATCTCCAGCCTGGGACTCACGTTGACTTGATTCTGTATATCCTAGAGATGCCTCAGCCTTTCTGCACTTGTCAGCATGGAGTCAAGTTCTCTGTAAATGCCAAATTTCCCCTAAGGACCTAATTCAAGTGTGTGACATGGGAGACCCCAAGGAAATGTTATTAGAAAATACTGTACACAGGCGTGAGTTGCAGGAAATCAACTCTCTGGGACTTTCCCTTTTAAATTGTTCAACGTCGTGTTTTAGTATAGCTCCTCCTTTAGTCATCCTTTGTGGTTTTTTGTCCTGTGTGTTTTATGACATACTCCTCTTTGTTGACCCAAATCACTCAATCTAGAGGGACACATGGAGAAAAATGGAACAGGGTACACAGGTGCTGGGGTGAGGAGGTGCAGACAGTGAGCCCTGCCTGTTTAAAGATGGATGGACCAAAGACAAGTTTGGGAAAGGGTCAGAGGACTGAGGCTTACCTGGCTTAGGCAACTCTCTCCTGGGTTCATTCAAGCAATCATGCCTGCATCTATTCTATATACATGTATTCAGTGCCTACTGTATGCCAGAAACATGGGAACTGCATGGTTATGGGCGGGGTTAGACTTCCTCCCACCCTCAAAACCTCACAGTCAGATGGCAGTGACAGATATGGAGATAATTGCCACACAGTGTCCCAGTTTCATCAAATGTGGACAAAAGGCTGTGGGAGCACAATGAGAAAAGCAGTTAATCTGCTCGGTGGAGTCAGGTGAGCTCACAGGCAAATGACTGTGACCTGGGCCACATACAGGTAATCAAAATGAAAAAGCAGGGGCAATGAATTCATTCCCAAGGACTGTGAGGGTTTTCTGTTTTTTTAAGCAACTCTTTTGCTATATTCCATAACCGCAAGACCCATTTCTTATATATAACTTTGCAAATGAGAATGTTCTAAGCTCAGGCCACAGACCTACTTTAACACGCAAAATTACAATTTGCTCATATCACATTTCAATATTCACAGAGCTAAAATACCTGATCCATAATGCACGATGTTTTCTATGAAAGATGCCCTAAGCATTTTCATCATCTAAAGACACATGTTCATTTTTCTGTCTCTTCTTAATATTTTTTATCTTCTATTTCTAGTTTTTATACACATGAGAAACAGGGTAAAGAAGTAGTTCAGAGTAGTTCAGAGGGGTTCTGTTTTAGCATACTTGGGATCAAATCCTAATTACTAGTTCTGCTACCTTGAATAAAAAGTCTAATCTCGCTGACCCTTAATTTTCCCATTTGTAAAATGGAAAGAATTACAATATCTACCTCATAAGCTGAAGGTTAGAAGAAACACAGCCCACAAGTCTTCGCTCACTCTGACACCAGTTGTCAGTTTTGAGGTTCTCAAGATCACCCTTAGTTTTACTAGATAATTTGCTAGAAGGACTGACAACTCACTGGAAATGGTTACACTCAAAGTTACGGTTTATTAGAGTTAGGGGCGACAAGTTAACATTGGCCAAGTGAAGAGGTGCACAAGGCAGGGTCCAGGACAATTCCGAACACGGAGCTCCCGCTTGGCCCATGTCCTGGAGCTGTGGACAGCACTGCTTTCCTGGAGTCATTGGGTGGCAGTATGCAGGAGGTCCTTCTGGCCAGGGCAGCTCACCTGAGCCTTGGGGCCCAGAGTCCTTATCGAGGCTCCACAGGGCTGACCGCAGTATCCGGGCCCTCTGAGGCCACGCCTATATCCACGTGACTCAAAGCCATTACCATAAATCTCATCCTTAGATTTTTTGACATGGCCCCAAAGTCACCAGGTAAACAAAGATGCTCATATCAGGCAAGCTATTCCAAGGCTTTAAGACATCCCCTCCCTGGGCCAAGGAAAAAGACTATCCCTCTCCCTGGGCAAAGAAACATTTTTTTTATACTACACAACAAAGTTGTGTCAGAATTGAATGAGGTGATACCTGCAATGTGCTTAGAATATTGCTTAACACAAAACAAGCATGAATTTTGGATATACAGCCTTTTTCATTGTCTAATGTATACCTAGCATCCAACTGGTACTATAGGAAATCTTTGAGAAATTAATGAGGTGCAGTTTATAATCTTGTAGGACAGATACTAAGGTTCAAGTGAAGCAAATAAGAGCAGAATGTGGTGAATGTGACAGTAAAGAAATTAGCAAACTGTGCTGGGGACCCGGGGGAAGGGAATAGGTGCCTGCAGATGGGGGTCTTGAGGAACGGTTGGCCGGGGAGGACACCTGGGAGCTGGCGGAGGCTGGGGAGGACTTTGATATGGGGCAGAGGGCCTTTCTAGACACAGAGAACCAAATGCATGAAATCCGAGAGGGGAAAGTAGGGGTACCTTCAGGGGACAGAGAAGGACTGACAGGAGCAGGAAGTGGGAAGGGACTGGCCAGACTGACTTAAGGCAGACTGAGGGAGGTTTCCAGTGTGGTGCTTTATCTCACAGGCTGTAGCCAGCCAGTGACAATTTAGGGACCAAAGAGAACCCCGAAAGAAAGTGCAGTCTCTTTTCATGACTCTGGTCTTTGTTCATGCTCCTCCCTCTGCCGTCACACATCACAGCCTCCCTCCCAGCAGCCCCCACTTCATTTGGCCCAAGACA
>NC_043704.1:58189934-58191732 GCF_006229205.1 Suricata suricatta
GTTACAGTGCCCTCATGTGTCCCTACATAGAAATTATTCATGTCTTTACAAAATACAAAATCACTTCAATCTCATCTTCAAGTTCCTGCATTGGGATGAGGGCAGGCACTTAGCACTAAAAACAAACCCTGTGATCACAATGTTTTCAGAAGTAAATGTGCAGTGCATTTGACTTATTTAATCACTACGGATATGGAAGCAACACTATCCCTAGAGCCGCTTTGTGTGGATTCTGGGTGAACAGACCTGGAATCTGTCCCAGACCACTTGAGATCTCTGCAGCCCTGAACTAGTCAAAACCAGTCTGTGCCTCAGTTCCTCATCTGTAAAATGCCGGTACTCACTGCCCTGCAGGATTGTGGCAGAGATGGAAATATTGCAGGATGTTTTACCTCAATCCTCAGGGTTCGTTGTCTCGTCTCCTGACTCAAAGAATAAAGAAAGAGGTGGACACAAAATGAGCAGCAGGCAAAAGTTTATTAGAATACAAGATTAGAAAGTAAGAGTAGTAGGAAAGCTCTGTTTACGGGAGAGGGCACATTCGAAAGTGAGTGCCCACCGATGATAGAAAAGGGTCCCTGTTTTATAAGGTTCTGGTCGCCACCCTCCTTCCCTTCCCTCTGGTTCCTCCTCAGGTCCCACCCTTATTGGCCTGATAACTCTAGGTGCTGGGTTGTCCATTCCTGATTGGCTTATTTCCATTGTATGAGGGGTGGTCTCTGGCCACATAATTCCTTGTGGGTCATATGTCTTATGGTCTACTTATTTTTAGTTAGGTCTTTTGTCAAATTCCCGAGGAAACCTGATGGGGAGTAGGTGGTCTCTGTTACATTCTTAAGAGGAACCTTATGCCCGAGGGGGTTTGCTGTGTCAGACACTCCCAGCATTTTCCCAAAATATGTGTTTTTCCCCACCCAGGGACCTCAGATCCTATCCTTTCCCTCTCCACCTACTGAATCCTGTGTTTTCCTACCATAAAATGAGATCCTGTAAGCGCAGTGCCAGCTGGACGCTTGGGTACGGAATAAGCACTCAATAGGTTGAAGTAGTCGTTATTTTCAGACATGAGCCCTTACCAGGGGTCCCCTGTGAGTACATGGTGAAGGAACGGAATGCAAATACTGGGGAGACCGACAGACAGACCGTCTTTGGGATGCTTTTAGCTCTTGCATAAAGAGGTTTGCCTGAAAGAGGTTTGTATGAGCTCCAGGGGCAGAGAGAAAGGAGAGAGAGTTTTGAAAGAAATAGGTACTCAGTATATGGTTCGTCCAAAATAAATTCTTTCTTCAGATGGGGAAATTTAAATGGAACTAGGCCAAATCGTTTTCCCACGGGTAGAATTTATTTCAGAGATACCTGTTCCCTGACACCGAGGGTCCCACAATCAAAGAAAAAGCTTCTACTATGAAAAAAATATCTGAAAATCTGGTTTATTTATGTCATTGACCCAATTCTTTTTCAAGTCTTTATTTATTGAGGGGGTAACTATATTAAAACCAAAAAGAGCAGAAGCAAAAAACAAGACTTAAATGAATTCATCCTTTGATTTTAATTTGGCTTAACTGTTTATTTGATGACACAAGCTATCTCAGCCTAAGAGTTGAGCAGAATTGCAGTAAATCAAGTCTTTTGGCCCCAGTGAGCAAAGTTCCCTCCTCCCCCAGTAATTCTCACAGCCATCCTTTCTCCACGTGAGAGGGAGACATCATTACGTACAATACAAGGAGACTTGACCTTCAATTGGTAGCGGAAGTGCAGTGTCTGGCGATCCAGGTGCTTACTGGAGAATTGAAAGAAA
>NC_043704.1:58191832-58243330 GCF_006229205.1 Suricata suricatta
GTTGAGCAGAATTGCAGTAAATCAAGTCTTTTGGCCCCAGTGAGCAAAGTTCCCTCCTCCCCCAGTAATTCTCACAGCCATCCTTTCTCCACGTGAGAGGGAGACATCATTACGTACAATACAAGGAGACTTGACCTTCAATTGGTAGCGGAAGTGCAGTGTCTGGCGATCCAGGTGCTTACTGGAGAATTGAAAGAAAGAATCCAGTTGTGTGTGAGCCAGGAAGGTGGTGGGTTGAAGGAACACATCACCTATGCGTTGGTCCTCGATCTTTTTTGTCCCTACATCACTGGGGAAAAGGAAAGGAAAGATTGGGCTGGCCTCTGTTTTCTAAATGCTTATTCTAGATACCAGTATCCCTGGGAGGTTTCTATAGATCATGGCACTCCAAGAACAGATAAAAGGCTGCTCCGTGTTTGCAAGCTTCGCCTCTGGGGTCATTCGTCTTTTCTGGGAATCCGGTGCAAATGCACGCACGAAGCCAAGGCATTTATTATTTACGGGAAGCTCGTCAAGCTCACCTAGGGCTGTGGGGGAACCGGACGAAGCCCGCGAGCCCCGGCACTGAGACACCACGCTCAGCGGCTCCGCGCAGCGGGGAGCAGCGCGCTCAGCTCTAGAATGCTCTACTCTGCCCAATGGCGGTGCTCTTCTGGGCAATGGCTGGCGTGAGCTGGACCCGCCTTGTGGTCATAAATCTTTGACCAACTAAGGGAAAGGTATTCCCTGCCTCTCACTCGAAAGTCTCCAATTTGTGTGGATTAACTGAACAACATATTGTGTGGCTGCTCTCGTGACCTCAGTAGCATTTGTGAAACTCGCCCTTCCTCATGTTTGTCTCCTTTGTGCTTTTGTGTCTTGATACATTGTCTTTCTCCTTAGAATGGCTCTAAAATCTATACATCTTGCTTTTATGGATGCTTAACCTTGCTAGCCCTGGGGTGGGGTTTTAATTCCAGCACACTAAGAAAAAGACTTTTCATAAAGGGAGCTTTCCAAAGTCCATCTCAATCAGACAGAAGCCTCCTCATACTTTCCCACCTTCTCCCCCCTTCACGTGCCACCACCCCCACTCCCCGACCAGCTTGCCCCTGCCTGCAGACTCTGTCCCAGGCACGGGTGAGACGAGGCAAGGAGGGACAGTCCGGCGAAGGGCAGCCCTGCTGTGACCAGCCATAAGAGGGCTGGACAGAGACACAGTTTGCTTCAGGCAGCTTAATAGCGTGGCACCCCTTCCCTGTCTCTTTAAACCATCCTGATTCACGATTTAGAGAGAGAGGCAGAACCCAGAAGGTACCACACCTTTGAAAACTCCCCACTAGGTTTGTTTCCTCCCCTGGGTCTCTCTTGAGCCCTGCAGCCTTTGTGGTTCCCTCTTTGTCCCCCCACCCCCAGCCCCTGATTCCCAGCCTTCCTCCAGGCTTCCCACCCTCTCTCCCTTTTCTCAGCAGAGCACTTGGGGTCCTTCCAAGCTTCTGTCTCCAAACCCCCGCCTAATACTGCTTCAAGTGTGTCCGAAGCCGTTAATGCCAAAGATGAATATTTCAGCTGGGCTTAGCAAACAAAAGATCCCACAGTTACCAGGATTCACTCTGCTTGGAGGAGAGTGCGTTAAAAAGGACCTTTTTTTCTTATCACATGTTCATATTCGAGATAAAGAGTTTACTATGTGCATTAAAAAGAGCCTTTCTTTCTTTCTTTCTTTCTTTCTTTCTTTCTTTCTTTCTTTCTTTCTTTCAAAATCTTGCCTACTTTGTAAGGAGTCACTGGTAAAAACCCGTGTCAACTGGCACCAAATTTGCAGTTTATCCAAGGTCCCCTGCGGACTGGTCCCTTCAGCTCCTGGTCTGCTGGTGCGCCCTCCACAGGGCTGTCCCTGGGTGCCCACAGTCCTGGCAGAGCTGGCTGACATTAGTCAGGAAGATGCCAGGGAAGGAGATGAACTGGCCTCCACAGAAAGTCAGAGGGGGCTCTGGAGTCCAACTGAGCCAATGATCTCTGAAGGGCCAGAGGGGCCGTCATATTCCTTGTCACTGTCTGTGTCTGAGAATTGACACTGGTGCTAAGGGAGTGAGTAGTTCCTAAATAGCTCTTCTTCCTAAACTTGGCCTTGCTGCTAAGTTCCATGTGCATACTGAGGTGTATGTTTCATCATTTCTAAAATTAAGTAGTGTCTCCAAACCTTAAACAAATATCCAGTCTTTTATCAAATGATCTTGAGTGGGAATGGTACCTTTGATTTAGTACATTTGAAAAATTTTTTTTCTTTCTTAAAAGTCACAAGTCCATTAAAATGTAAGTAAACACTTTTAGTAAGATGATGTGTTTAAGAGCCTGAACCTCATTTTTAGCTCATTTTATAAAAAATACTATTGAAAGATTTTTTAATAGAAATTCTATGAAGACCATGAGGTGCTTGAGTGGCTCAGTCAGTTAAGCATCTGAGTTGGGCTCAGGTCATGATCTCAGGGTTTGTGAGTTCAAGCCTCCCGTGGAGCCTCGCATCCAGCTCTCTGTTGACAGCTCAGAGCCTGGAGCCTGCTTCAGATTCTGTGTCTCCCTCTCTCTCTCTCTCTCTACCTCTCTCCCACTCACATTCTGTCTCTCTCTCTCTCTCTCTCTCAAAAATAAGCACTAAAAAAATTTTACGAAGAACAGTCATCTGGGCTCCCGGTGAACCAAGGCATGAAATCCTCTTATTTTTGTGGAAAAATTTAACTCTTTAAAATGGCTTAACAAAGCATCTGACTCATCTCTTGATTTCGGCTCAGGTCACGATCTCACAGTTTGTGAGTTTGAGCCCCGTGTCAGGCTCTGCACTGATAGCGCAGAGCCTCCTTGAGGTTCTCTCTCTCTCTGTCTGCCTCTCCCTCTCTCTCTCAAAATAAATAAATAAGCTTTAAAAATTAAAAAAATATATGTTCAAGGAATACATAAACTAAAATCAAATGACTTAACAAGGCGCCAGGCTGTCATCTCTGAAGTTCAGAGATGGATGGACAGTATCAGGAGGAGCTGTTGTTCTCAGTTGCTGATCCCAGTTCCATTCGGGATCTGTCCTCTCTTCCTTTCCTCCTTAAGAGATGGGAGAAGATTAATCTCTTTACTTGGCTTGAATGCCTAACAGCTTTTCTCTTTATAAAGTATGATACTGCTTCTCCTCTGCTGTTTGCACTGACCGTCTCTGGATCTAATTGAACCTATATTCCTACTGGTCGTATGAATGACATCGCTCTATCACGGTAGTGTCAGCAAAGTTGTGGTCTTTTGGGTTCGGGTACGCTTCATATCCTTTGTTGTTGCTGTTTTTGGAAGGGGAGGAGTCTTCGTTGCAGCTAAGATCTTATTAACTTGCCCTGGACATTTTTTCTGCGTCTGTATTTTACCTTAATTTGGGGGGAAAAATGACATTCAGTGCCATATTCTGCGGCATCAGCTCCAGTGGGAAACCGGCAAGACAGCTGCATCTGTTTTCTTGCAAGCTGCCCAAGTTCCTCTGGCCTCACTTGCCAAGGCACAGGCTAATAATCAGGGAAATGATATGTAAATGACAAATCATGTGACCCAGAGTTCAAACGAGATAAAAGTGGACAAACCCTGTTGAACAGTCTGACATTTCTAATAGCCAGTGCACACACTTTCAATATATGTCTTAGAGCAAGCTTGCAACAGGCCAGACTGTCTTAAGTGTCGATAGAAATAATATGCTTAAGTCCTGATAAAAATCTGGAGTTTAAGTAGAGCTTAGATGGCACCTTAAAAAATGAGCTCAAAACAGTAATTGTCTTTAAAAGAAATTTTTCAAGATAATTATTCTATTTATTTGAAGCTCTCTGTTGATATTAGTAAAAACACTTCCTATGAAGTGGTGCCTTTTTTTTCGATTCTTATAAACATACTTTTCCAAGTAAATAAAGCATGGTGGGTTTTTTTTTTCCTGAGTAAGAATTTTATCTGGATTTCATATTAGATGGGCCAGTTTTAGTGTCAACATATACACACAGACATGTACATAAATGCTTTGGTAACTGCGAGACATTAGTTCCAAACACCCATATAATGGCCTGCTATGAAGGTTCACTGGCTAACCATTTGCTATGACAACCTGTAAATTCATTTTACCTGGAATTCACTAGTCAAAAATCTCCTCAGAGTGAATGTTCCCTGGGGTAGGGGGCCTGGCAAACCCCTTTAAGTTGTAGGTACATCCAGGCGAGAAGATGGAGAATGTGTTGTTATCCGTGGCCCAGCGGCTCTCCAGCAGGCTGCAGTTACGTGGAAGTGCTCTCCACTTCCCATGTCAGGGCGTGAAAATGTCTTCTAAAAAAGTGAAAAGCTTATGAATAAAATAGGTGGACGCAAGAGGCCTGAAAAGCCCATACATGCAAAGAAAATCAGGAGGTGATAAAGCATATTGAGGTAAACTAACATCAACTTGGTCCCACTCATGTGCCTAGAAACTATGCATCAATATTTCCAAGTGTGTAAGAAAATGCAGTGAAACTTCTGAAAGTATTGTTGGTTTTGGTATTTGATGTTCAAAATATCGTATGGGAAAATTCTTTTCTTGGATGGTTATATCAGTGTTTGAGTGTTTTAGTGATATTTGTGAACACTAGTGGGTCGGGAAAGCATTGCCGTTTTTTCCATTTCAAATAATAGAAAGAGGTTGTTTTTCTGTACTTGTTTTTATATATAAATCTCTTGAGGATGTCTAATGCTATGATATTAAAAATAGAAAGTTAAAGAATATCCTTGGAACTTCCTCTTCTATACTTTCAAATTCTGTAGTCAGTGTATTTATTTATTCCAGAGTTATTGACATTAGGGCAAACTACAGATAATTTATTATTTTATGTTTAGTGCCAACTTACACTTAAACTGTGGATACAATGATCTGAACTTCCTCTTTTTGGTGTTGGTTCTGAATGTAACCTAAAATAAATCAGTTGAACTGCTAATTTCATTTTTTCTATTCAGTCGCCATAGTAGATCCTGAATGTAAGATGTTTAATGAGGTTTCACAACTTTATTTAAAAACCAGATAATATCATCCAAATGGAAGATGACACAAATTCCTTAATAGTGAAATAATAATAATGATGATATGTCTGAGATTATTCTGTTGGCCAGGGACTCTTCCAGATGCTTACCTGAGTTAATCATCTAATTTTACCCACAAACCATTGATGCTGGTACTGTTGTTATTTCCATCTCACAAATGAGGGAACTGAGGCACAGCACTTCAGCCACACAGCTGGTAAGCACTTGAGCCAGGATTATGACCTCAGGTAGCCTGGCACCAGACCCCATGCTCTTACACACTGTGGAACTCTCCATGTAGCTTATTCAGAGCTATGGTAATTCATTAAGTTGGGTCTCAGGGAACATTCCTCTTGCTAGATTGGCACCTTGTAAACATTAAGTGTGGGTCCTTTGGGGCTGAGAAGGCAGAGAAATGACTTGTTGGACCTGGAGATGTCTAGTGGGAATATTTAGCAGGTAACTGGGAAAGAGGGACTTGAGTGGGTTCCGAACTCATTGGTGTTCTGGCAGCAGGGAAGAGAACCTTCTAGTACTGGGGCAACTTACGGATGGGTGTCGTGGAGAACCAGTTGCTGGAGGCATTGAGAGACATGCTGGTTACGGATAAAAAGAGGTGAAAGCCCAGAGGCACAGTGCAGACAAGTCAGATGTCCGTTTGGCTGCCAGAGAGTTCGGTCTCGAGTGACATTTCTCAGGCTTTTGTGTTTTTATCACTAAGGAGTCTTTTTAACCATTTCTAACCTGTTCACCTCTTCCCCTCCCTCCACACACAATGGTAGTTTAATACCATAGATATACTGTATGTCTGTTTAAGTACTGTGTTGTGTGTGTGTGTGTCTGTGTAGATATATGTGCTTTATACACAGAAAGAGTGGGGTTTTTTTATCCCCCAAGAACCAATTTCTCTCCCCTGGGACAGAACGTCACCCCATTGAGAACACGTGGCCTAGAGGCACAGAGACATTGAACGGTGTGTGGCAGGAGTATGGGTTTCAGTAAACCAGCTTGGAGGGTGCTAATGGGCCTCGGAGTTAGAAGGGCTCACCAAAGGCCAAGTAGTATGGGGGCGGGGGGAGATTTTCTTAAATACGTGAGGTCAGTATTCTTTGTGGTGGGGTCACCATCCCCACTTCCCCATTGCCTCCCAGAGATGTGATAAGCAGTTTCTCTTTCTCCTATTCTTCACTTAAGTCTCATCTCAGTCTTCTTCCCTCCATGGCTGTATGTCACCGTGTCATCTGAAATACCACTGTGTTTTAATGAAATGTCTCATTTCAAGGTGTGTGGTTTGAATTTTCTGTTTTATTTAGAGACCAGCTTCCCAAGAAGCTTGCTTTAAATTCCTTTTAATTGAGTTCAGGGAAAAAAAATGCCTACTACTCCAAATTGCAAGAAATGGGTAATGAAAATGCTGTAACTAAAAACTGCTGTGTGCTCACTTGAGCTCTCCTACTTCCCAAAGAACAAACCTCAGAAAGAATCAAGTAGCAACGGGTGTTCCAGATAAAGAGAAACCAGTTGTCCTTGGTGCTTAGAAGGCCAGCTCATTTTCTTGTACCTGGTCTCTTCGATAATCTTGTAACCTAATGCTGTGCAGGAGAAAAATAACATTGAACACACAGCTTGCTAGCTCTTCACATTCAGACGTCTTTCCTCCTGATTTTGCTGCCACAATGACTTTATTCTGAACTCTGTAACCCAGCCCGTATCTCAAAGGCCCTTATTAACCTTAATTAAATAGCCTCAATGAATAACTTACTAGAAAGCATGGTAAGGAAAGTTAATTTTTCCCAATATTTTCCTTCTTCACAAACAAATGGTGGTTATCCAGCTGGTCAAAAAGCAGGAAGTAGGAATTCCTGGAATGAAAGACATGGTGAAGAAAGTTCCTGCCAAGATATGGGAAAGGCAGTCTGCCAGATTATTCTTTGAAGATTTGAAAGTGCTAGAAGACCAACCAGACAAGGTGATCCCAGAAGTCAGAGAGCTTGTCGGGAAAGGATGGCCTGGTATTTATGGCAGCAGGTGTCAAGCCTGGGTTCCCAACAGAATCACTGGGGAGCTTTTCAAGTTTTCCATCCTCAATGCCCAGCCCAGAGAGATTCTGACTCGGTGGGTCTGGGTTGGGGCTTGGGCACTGTTCTGTTTAAAAGCTCCCCGAGAGGATTCTGATGTGTACCCACTGATTTAGATTACAAAGTGCTTTCACATACATTAGCCAGGGTTTTGTACACCTAAAAACAGGAAAGGGAAACATTTGTAATGCCTGTTGATTGTATAAGGAAACAGGGGGAGAAAGACTAGTTAATTGTGAAAATGCAAGGTTTGCAGAAAAAAAGTTTTCCAAAAATCAGACAAAAACTCTCACCTTTGTAGGGCTAAGGCTGAAGATACTAGCAATCCATTGAGTGCAGAATATGAAAGAGGAGCTTGTATGGCCGTATTTCTTACTCTGTGTGTACTATTCTTGACATGACAACAAAATTCCCTACCCAGACTCTGAAAATAGCCATCTAATATTGGATGTCTGTTAGTTCCTGAAACCCTATTGAGTAAGTGAGGAATATTGGAAGAAAGAAGAAAAACATTTGTAGAATCAAGAAGTACATTAGAAAATACCATGCTACTATTTCCATGTCCCTTTTGCGTGGTGCGCTTGATCTGCATGTATAGACAAAAGACATACCCCAACCATGACCCTAACAGCTTACAAATAGTTATAAGTAATAATTTCAAACATTAAAATGGCAATTAATATAACCTTGGTTATAGCCAAAGGAGAAGTAGTGCCAACATGGGGCTCTTAGGTTGGGGAGGAAATAGAAGTCAAGTCACAATGAGGCAGAAGAACAGTAAGTTGTGATCAGAAAGTAAGATACTGAATTTTAAGATGTTAGATAGAAGTAGATGATGACAAAGCTTAGGCTGTGACCAAGAGAGAGAGTGGCAGCTACTGTGAACAAAGGAGAAGCTAAGGCCTCGCCTCCATGTCCACCAATAGATGAAGAGGGACAGCACTTCAGTTGCAGAAAAGAAAATCTTCCAGACCTTAAATATTTAAGATGAGGAGTTTCAATTAACTACCCCTCCTCCCTCCAGTTTCTAACTCACAGAGCATAGCTAATAAGAACAACAATAGTTCAGCACTTCTACATGTCGGCATTGTTCCAAGCACACTGCACCCATTCCAATATTCACAGCAATTTTTGTGACAAGAAGCACTATTAAGCCCATTTCACAGATGAGAAAACAGATACAGGGTAAGCAGTTTGCCCAATATGGGCTACAGATGCTGGGGAGAAGCTATAGACAGGGTTAGGGTGAGAGAATATTTTATGGAAAGTTAAGTTCAGCTAAAGAAGGGGACCTAGTTCAGGAGGAAGCCTGCCTATCCATGTATATCGGATATCAACAGATACTGGGCTCCGTGTAGAGACCTGGTAGGAGAGGAGTCTAAAATGGTGCACAGGGGCCATATTGAAGAGTCCTGAACACCGGTGTTCAGAGGTTGAACCTAACTTGGAAGGGGGGAAGGAGAAAGAAAATGACAATCTTGAGATGATTAATATTTGAATATGAATAAACTGGAGAGAGGCTGGAGTGAAAAGGATTACGTTCGGTTCTTTTTGATCCAGATTATATGACACATAATGAGTGTATGAGCAAGGGAAGTATCCATTGAAGAAGATTAAAGGAGTTGAGCTTAATCTATGTTGCGAAAGTCAAATGCAAAGTGTTGGTACCTGGGTGGATGAAAAGAGCGAGGGAGAAGGGAGAATTTAAGTGGAATCCAAAGTTTCAAGTTTGAGTCACTCAACTATTGGCAGAAACTCAGAAGAGGCACTTTCTGGGGTGACAGAAAAGCATGAGATGCTAGGCTCTGAAAACACGTGGTTTGTTGTCAGTGAGCAGGCCATCGATGTGGGAGAGCCCAGCAGGAACTTGGAAATGCTGTGTAATTTTGAATCTGAGCTTGAAATGAAGCTTTTGTTGTCATCTGCACAAATGTGCTATGGTAAATTTGGAGAATGGTTGAAATCTCCAGAGGTGGGAAAAGGAAGCAAATAGAGAACAGATCCTTGGGAAATACTTACATCTAGGGGCAAGGAGGAAGAGGAACCCCCAAAGGAGACAGAAAGAGAATGGTGGTAACAGAAGCATAGGAACATCTAGAAGTATTCATCACAGGACACATGGGGATAGAAGGTTCCAGAAAACAGCTGACTTAGCAAACCCTCAGAGAAACGAGAAAAATTAAGCCATGTGGGTTGGTTGAAAGGTTCTAAGGATCAAGAGTAGCTTTAAGATAGGAGGTGGCCTCAGGCAGGAAGGAGGGGGTGGAAAAAAGAGGCAAAGGCTGGGCAACTTTATAGAGTTTGAATGTGAGGAAGAAAAGGAAGGCAGTGGTACAAGGATAAGACCTGTGAGGGAAAGTGCTCTGTTTCCTTCTTAAGGGAAAGGGCACCAGTTAAACCTACTTTAGAGATCAATGGGCCACAGAGAGGGGTATGTGAGGATGCACTGGTACTACCAGTAGTAAAGCAAAAATAAGTAAGCAGGAAAAATACTTCCCACGGCAGAGTCGCAGCAGGATGAGGTCCTAGAACTGTTTTAAATCTTATCATAAAGCAAACCAGAACTCACGGAGCTGCCGTCCCTAACTCCCATACAGCAGTTCTCAGAGAAAATAAGGCAAGGGCCAATTAAACAGGAATTTCTTCCTCTCCTGGAGGAATGCATGAGGGGGAGAAGTAGCCATCACTATAGGCAACCTTTAAAAGTAAAATAACTTCCACTGAGTATAGGAAGAAGAAATCTTGCTAATGAATTTGGGCTACAAAATGTTAAGATTTTCTTTTTATAAGTACTATTAGCAACTTGTATAACTTGTAAATATTCTATGTGCAGGAGAAAGGAGGGCATTTTTGCCCTGTGTTTTGAAAAAGAAATAGGTAAACACACTCCAGCTTGAATGTTACTTCACTCATTGTATATGAGGCAAAAGCTTCCTGGGGAAAAAATTAGAAAAGCAAAAATATTATTCATGGTTAATGAACGATGCGTGGCTTTGACAGCTGTAGGTAGGCCTAAGTAGGACAATGCTTCAGAACATTCAGCAAACAGTCTGCTCCATTGTCCTGTCCTTTCCTGTCAAGGGGATGGAGGATATGGCATTGGACATAGGGTGTCAGAAAGGAAAAGAGGAAATGGAGAAGGGAATAAAGAGATAGACTCAGTGGTCCTAGGGAAATGTGCACACCCTCCCTCTTCTGCGGGATGTCCTGGGCAGCGTGTGTGTCCCTGTGTGTCCAGAAATGGTCCCGGGGGCCCCATCGCAGTCACATGGCTGCACAGCCCTCAGGCATGGAGAAAAGCATTGGAGGTTGTTAGCACATCTCTGTCTGGAATTGAAACTGGGCTCAGCACCAACAAGAGAATACCAGAGGGGATTTGTCTCTTCTCCATGCTTGGATAATGGCTATTCCCTGAGACCCAGGGAAGAATTAAGTTCAATGCGTGCCTTGCACTATATTACACACTCAATCCTGAACAGCTGGGCTGCTAGTGCAATTTAAAAAGAAGAGAGAACTGGCCGTTCACCACCAATGTATAATGTATTCATAATAAATCTCTCAATGAGGAGGTATAAAGATTTCCTGTTGCCGTATAAGCCAAAGGAACAGAGCATTAGGCGAGTATCCAGTGAATCTCATTAACAGAAACAACCAATACGGAAAATCCAGGGGGACTTGCTCCACATTTATGTTAGTAATGGCAATTTTCTTTACCTGAAATATGCTTGTAATTTTCTTGCTTGTAAAATTGACTTTGCCTAAGGATTAATAAATATGCTTATTCTTAATAGTTACTGAATATCCTCCATGTTCTAGAAGCAATGTAACAAAAAAGTCCCTTGTTACCTTTTTTCTTTTTTTGTTTTATTTCTGAGAAGATAAAACAGTAAAGCCATCCCAGATTGATTTATTTTAAAAGATTATGGAAATAACATATATTTAAAATTTAGTCAAAAGAATAATTGGTAATAATGAACTCTATGAATTAAAATTTTTGATTCTAGGGGCGCCTGGGTGGCTCAGTCAGTTAAGCATCTGACTCTTGGTTTCAGCTCAAGTCGTGATTGCAAGCCCTGACTCGGGCCCTGTGTTGACAACACGGAGCCTGCTTGGGATTTTCTCTCTCTCTCTCTCTCTCTCTCTCTCTCTCTCTCTGCCCCGCTCCTGCTTGCACTCGCTCTCTCCCAAATTAAATTTTAAAACTTTTTAAAATTATAAATAAATAAATAAATAAATAAATAAATAAATAAATAATTTTGATTCTAAAATGGGTGGTAGTGGTTAAGAACAAAGTTAGTAAGGTCAGAACAAGGACATCCATTCCCCTCCTGGATTTTGCTTGCAAAGTGCAGTCACCTACGTGGAGTCCCCAGCTTCAGAGCCAGTCACGGAGCCATCTAGCTGCTGGTAGATAGAAACCAATGACAAACGGAAAGATATTTGTTAGATACAAATTTCATACACACACACACACACACACACACACACAGACACACACACACGATAATTTTCACTGTAAGTTACTCTGGAAATATTTTCTTACCTGAGTTAGAACTGTGTCTGTCATAGTCACTTAGACTTTATAACAATAACAGAACATACATTTGATCATTAAATAGCAGATTTGATTTTTTAAAGTATGTGTCTAAAAAGAGGGCTGTGTTGAGTAACCCATGTTGAGTTCTTAAAAACGATTATCTAGATTTGTCAAGAAATCATCCCCACTGACTCAGGTTTTTACAATAGTAAAACAGTATGTACAGTAACATATAAAATCATATAATAAGAGCAAGTGTTCTCTCTAAAATCCTGCCTTTCCTAGAATTTAAATGCCTGTCCCAGAATCATCGAGATAGACCTAGGATTTTCATTGTTGTGTCAGTGGCACATGAATAAAGCGGATTTGCCAGCGTCAAGCCACCTTCTGTAAGGGACACTTCCGCGACCTCCAGTTTGTCTTATTATGCATATTCTTTAGCAAACATCTTTGTTTTCCAAACATTAATTTACTTCCTCAGAATAGCTTTCCTGAAATGAAATTACTGGATCCAGTGGTATCAGTGTTTTAACGCTCTTCTTTCCCAACATGTTTCTAACTGCTCTCCAAAAGAGTATTTATTAATTTACCTTCCACGAGTAATATACGAGAATTGTAGCTGTCCTCCAGGCTTAACAAGCTGCTAAGAAGACTACATTAGTTTTTTTTATAAAAAATTTTTTTAACATGTATTTATTTTTGAGAGATCATGAGCAGGAGAGGAGCAGAGAGAGACATACACAGAATCTGAAGCAGGCTCCAGGCTCTGAGCTAGCTGTCAGCACAGAGCCTGACGTGGGGCTCGAACCCACGAACAGTGAGATCATGACCTGAGCTGAAGTCAGACGCTCAACCGACTGAGCCACCCAGGTGCCCCAAGACTACATTACTTTTATTTGTACTTATTTCTGTCTTAGCAAGCTTGGAAAGTTTTGCAAGTATTCATTTACATTGTTTGTGTGTTTTTGCTAATCTTGTGCGGTTTCCTTAGCGGGCTTCTTTTTCCCACCTCCAGTCTCAACTGCTTTTTTCCCCTCTGTTGCCTTGCTCAGGCTCCCATGATTCATTCAGCTACTGGGTAGATGAAAAGTCCCCAGTGGGGCCGGACCAAACCCCAGCCATCAAACGCCTCGCCAGGATCTCCTTGGTGAAGAAGCTAATGAAGAAATGGTCCGTGACGCAGAACCTAACGTTCCGAGAACAGCTGGAAGCTGGGATTCGATACTTCGACCTGCGCGTGTCTTCCAAACCCGGGGATGCTGACCAGGAGATCTACTTCATTCACGGACTTTTTGGCATCAAGGTCTGGGATGGGCTGATGGAGATTGACTCATTTCTTACACAGCACCCCCAGGAGATTGTCTTCCTGGATTTCAACCACTTCTACGCCATGGATGAGGCCCACCACAAATGCCTGGTTCTCCGGATCCAGGAGGCCTTCGGAAACAAGCTGTGCTCAGCCTGCAGTGTGGAGAGCATGACGCTGCAGGCCCTGTGGGAGAAGAAGTGCCAGGTAAGAGGAAGCAGGGCGAGAACGCAACTCCTTCTGCTTTTTCTTTCTTTCTTTCTTTTTAAGTTTATTTATCTCCTTTGAGAGAGAGAGTGCCCAAGCAGGGGAGGGGCAGAGAGAGAGGGAGAGAGAATCCCAAGCACTGACCGAATGGACCCAACCTGGGGGTTCAAAATCACAAACTGCAAGATCATGACAGGAGCCGAAATCAAAAGTTGGACATTTAACCGACCGAGCCACCCAGAAGCCCCTCTTTCTCCCTTTTGTATATCACCAGCGGGAGGGCAGCTTAGCCCAGAGCTCTTAGGCTGGAAGGCAAAGATGGGCTGGAGTATTAAACACACACACATCGATTCTTGGGCTCTAGTATCACTTCAGAGACTCTAGACTACACGCACCAGTTCCTGGGCACTGGCAAACTGGGATTCACACCTGCCAAGTATTTACAATTTGCTCAGCAGCCTGTTGGAAGCTTCTAGGTTGGCTTTGAATAGCCTGGCCAGAACCAGCCCATGGCAGTGTGGTGAAATTGGACCAGTTGGTGATGACCACTTTCTTTATCTCCCATAGAATCCCTATTTCAGGCTTCTACTTTCCCTCAGGGATAGGCCAGTCTATCCTGCCTCTAACTCATGTCAGGTAATCCCTGCATTAGCTGACAAAGCATATAAGTGATTCTCCTCAGAGGTGTTAACATTTTAAAAGGCTGTCTTCACAGATTTGGGGTTATGGCTGGAGAAAGGTTAGGAAGGAAGAGCCCAACAAAGGGACCCAGGCTGGAGAGAATTCCCAGGTCCCTTAAGCTTAGTAGAGCCTCCAAACTGAGGCCTTGAGGCCATCAGGAAAAGGAATGTGGACCTCAGATGTATGCTGCTCTGATCCCACAGGATGACAGACTACGGGAGAGGGGGGCTTCAGGAAAGGTCAGCCTCCAATGTAGACTGTCTTTAAAAAAAGAAAAAAAGCAAGTCCCTTTAATTCTTAGCTGCTCACTTAGTCATACAGTACAGGCACATTAACCAAAGCATCTTAAAGAGGCAGCTATTTTTGAACTTGGGGAAGAGCTTTTAATTAAAAATCAATGACAAGATTTTTTACTTGGAAATATTTATTGAACACCACATATGTGCCAAGCACCAGTCTAATAAGCACTTGGGATAAATTAATTAATAAAACGAAGATCCTTGCCTTCATGGGGTTTCATTCAGGTGCAAGAAAATAGGTCATAGATCCTCGTCCTAACAAAAGCATCACATAAACTGCGAGAAAGGGATTCAAGCAATGAAAATAGAAAGGCAAGTGTGGGTAGGAGGAACCAGTGTTCTGCAGGTTGGAGGGTTGGTCTCCATTGTAAATCGATTGATCAGGATAGACATTCGAGGGAGTGAATCGTGTGGATATTGGGGGAAGAGCTTTCCCAGCAGAGGAACCAGCCAATGCCTGACATCTTTGAGGAGAAGCAGGGGCCATGGGGCTGGACAGCAGAGTGACGGAAGATCAGACATAGTGGGTGATTGGGTAGGGACTCAGGCTTTCACTCAGGGAGGAAGGCTGTGGGAGGGTTCTGAGCACAGGGTGCTGTGTCCTGGATTACACATTAATGAGGTCTCTGTGGCTGTTAGGAAGAAAGCAGGGATAGGAGGGGAACCAGTTAGGAAAGCATTGGTAGGAAGTGGTCAGGTTTGGAATGTATCAGAAGGTGGAGCCAACATGGTTTCCTAATGGATGGGATTCAGGATGCAAAAGAGACAGGCTTCAAGGGGGATGAACTAGCCTCGTTTTCAAATACCGGCCAATCTGTGTCTTCCAACTACAACTGCTCCTCAAATTACGTAGGGAGGAGACAGTGACGACATATCAGAAAAAGGGAGCCTGTCATCCATTTGAACTGGTGGGTCTCTCTCTTCTTCCTTTCCCGAAATTTTCCCTGCTGTCTCTTCATAAAAACTAAACACAGACCTCACAGTCATCAGTCACCTACCCTGTGCTGATGGTTAAACTTTAAATATTCCTTATGTAAGGAGCTGCCTGGCATGTATACCCCTGAGTATTTTATCACTACAATAGCAGGAAGTGTACTACCATTCAGTCAAATTTCATTTCCCAGACAATTACATCCAAGCTCCCTGAAACACGTGCATAGCAGCTATGCGTTTTGAGGTACAGTGAATTGGAAGATTTATTCTACGATTTGGCAGTATTTAGAATCTTAGTGAGAAGGTGGAATACATAACACTCCTAAAATACAAAACGACTGATATACAATTGTAAGATCAAACTTCCTCAGATGTATTCTATGAAGAAAGGGGTTTGGAATCAATCAAATGAAAAAATAGTGCATAGCCTAAATCTACAGCCCAGGGCCTCCAGTAAAGGACCCATCAGAAAAAGAGGAGGTCCATCAAGGAATAATTCTCAAAAGAAATTTGATTTCAAATCTGAGTCTCAAGAGGAACACTGAACATAAATTGCTGAGCTGGAAGGGAGAGAAAAATATAGCAGAGCAAGGGATAGAGGCAGGCACATGGGAAACACAGGCCTTGGGACAAGAGTTACTGCCCTGGAATTCCGTAGACTAAGTTTGGTTTGCAAGGCCAGCCTCCTGCTGTCAGCAGAAATTCTCCCTATAACTCTTAGCATCAGATTGCTCCAGAAGTCTCTTGAGGAAAGGCATAAAGCCCCTTTTGTACAATTTGTGCTCTTGGCACCTTTTCCAAGACAGAGTCAAGAATAGCACTGTCCTCTCATCCCTTGAAACTGCTCAGGGTCCAGGCAGCTCTGAAAACGGCCTGCCAGGGAAGGATCACAGAGCCTCCCGCGTCTCCCACAGTCTGTCTCAAGGCCAGCTTCCTCCCCTTCCCCATGCTGGAGACCCCAGCCTTCCAGCCAGCCAATTACACGGCCAGCAGGAAATCCTTCCAACCGCCCAGGCAATCTGCTTACTATGAGCCTATGATTAACCTCATTAACACACGTGTTTACCACAGGCATCATTAGCAGTCAGTCAGATATTACTCAACACCAATAAAAACAACAAGAACAACTATTAGCCTGTTGGGTGCATGCAGCCTGGTGCGCCCTTGCTCCAGGCCCGCAGGAGCAGTTAGTCAGGCACCTTAGTCACAAGCTAAACACACTGGAAACGAGACACACATTCATAGCCTTGCTTGTTGGGTGCCTGGGGGTTTTTGCTCTCAGGGGCTAGCTATCTGAGGATTGTGGTCCAGGGAGTGTAAACACGCTGGACATTCCTCCAGGAAGAGATTGCTGGTGCCTGGGAGCAGGGAAAATCTATTACTTCTAGAAACCTAAGAAGCAGAGCTCTGAATTGGGACAATCTAAATAGCAATTCCCTGTCCCTTGGCTGCCTCTCAGAAACTAATTAATGCTGTGCATGTGGCATGCTATTATTTTCAGAATCCCTACCTGCCCCGAGAGGTCCCACTGGAGACCCATCGCCTCCTGGAAGTCATCCCTGCCTGGAGTGGTGCCCTCGCATGCCCTCCTGGGAAGGGATATTTCATTCAGCCAGCTCGCGCTATTGAAACTCTAGGTACTCCCAGATTAGTCCAATGTGTTGATCGCAACCCCAGGCATGTCCCTTTCATGAGCATAGGAGTCATAACTTGGAGACCCCACTAGCCACCGGGCTCTCCAGGGCTTGGAGCCCCAAGGGGAGGGGCATCGGTAGAATGTAAGGAGTCTGTGCATGGGAAAAATCTACATATTTATTCCCTCTTACCTTTAGCTGAAAACTAATATACCCATTGACTGTAAGTGCAGGCAGTCAGGCATAGCACTATCGGCCCTACCGGTGACTTTGTCCCCATAGAAATCACAGATACTTCCGTATTACATTTTAGTTATTTGAAATATCATGTATACTACTCCTCATTAACTCAAAATGATAGAATTTAGTAGACTTCCAACAAAATATTTTTATTTAATGTATTTATTACGAAGCACATACATTAATTTATTAGATTATAAATTCATTAATATATTAATAGCTATAATTCAGTCTTACTAATTTCCTTTGTAATCCTGTCTATTTTATTTTATACATTCACTTAAAACATAATCTGAGCAGAGGTTTGGGATTTTACCATACTTCAGAGGTGTTTGTGACAAAAATAAAGCTAAGAATCTCCAAGTCATATACAAGTGCTTAAACCTTTGCTTACTGACTTTTCTAAATATATACAATATATGTGTAACTATTTAATCTCTATATGCTTGTATTTGTTTGCCTTGAATCCTTGCAATCACGGCAGAGCCGGGGAGTTAACATTCAGCTTGTTCATAAATTGCTCCCCTTTTTCTGTTTTGAATGTTTCAGGTTCTTATTTTCTATCACTGCCCCTTCTATAAGCAATACCCTTTCTTGTGGCCCGGAAAGAAGATCCCAGCGCCCTGGGCAAACACCACAAGTGTGCGCAAACTGATCCTCTTCTTGGAGACCACTCTGAGTGAGCGGGCCCCACGGGGCTCCTTCCACGTCTCCCAAGCGATTCTCACCCCCAGAGTGAAGACCATCGCCCGAGGCCTGGTTGGTGGCCTCAAGAACACTCTGGTTCATAGGTAAGAATTTGCTTCCTCTAACTTGAACACTGATGGTGCGCAGCCTGCTTGGGATTCTCTGTCTCCCTCTCTCTCTGTCCCTCCCCTTCTCATGCTCTCTCTTTCTCTCTCAAAATAAATAATTACAAAAATATTTACTTCCACCCCACAAGTAAGATTTTTAAAAAATTGATTCTCTTTTGAATAAGCAGTAAAACCCTATAGTTTGAACATTTAGAATAATGACAAAACAAAAAACCTTATATTTGAAAAATCTGTGTGTTTGAGGTGGTTTGGATTAACCATGGCCAAAAGATCTCTAAACACTTTGTTAGAATATATAGTGTACGGTAAATCCTCTCTGAACTCTGATGCCAGGCAAAGCCCTTCGAGCCAACACCGCTCTGTTCATTTCTGGCACGGGGACACATCGTGAACTTGCCCCGCCCTTGCAGGTGGCCCTAGTGCTCACTCGTTTAAGAAGCATTAAGTGAGGCAGCTGCTCTAGGTTCTAGGCATCCAGAGGTGGCCTGCCACGGTGTGTCCCTTCCACAGTGACCATGAGTCCTGAGAAGCAGCTTAGGACACTACCTGCAGTGCTACAGCCTGGAATTCTTCCTCAGAGCAGAATTTATTCTCACTGTACAATTAGGCAGGAGATGCTCCACATAGTTTGTATTAGGCCACGTTCTTATTCTGAACACAATAAATGATATGTGTTATCAAGAAAAAGCAGGGCGTGTGTACACACACACACACACACACACACACACACGCATGTGTGTGTGCCTATGGATATGGATGGGGATAAAGAGAATGTTATAAGTACATTTGGATAACAGGGTAACTGTATTATCCAAGCTGAGGAAGCTAACGTGTTGGGGGTGACAAAGGATATTTACAAGACTCACTTTGGTTCCTGAGTTCCAAGTGGTAAGCACTAGCATTTAGAGAGAGAAAGGTTCTTCCAAAAATGTGTCCCTGCCTGTTTGGCTCTGAGTTTGGATAGCATCATTCCAGACAACAGGAGCTTACCTGGCAGGAGTTCAGATAGTAGGGAGAGCCTGCACTTTTGTTTCCTGGTGAAAACTGCTGTGTTGGCCATGAACAAAACCAGAAACCTTCACTTTGTGACTCTGTTAAGTTTTGACTGAATTACTTGTGCTGAACTTGGAAAAGAGATTGTCATAAACCAATGATTATCTGAAAGATCCAGAATTACAAACTTTCTTTTTTTATAATGTATGTTCATATATTGTTTTCCTCACTATTTTCCTCCTGCATTTGGTAAATTTATGGATTAACAGATTATTTAAAATTTTTTAAATGTTTATTTATTTTTGAGAGAGACAGACAGGCAGTCAGACAGAGCACAAGCAGGGGAGGGACAGTGAGAGGGAGATACAGAATCTGAAGCAGGCTCCAGGCTCCAAGCTGTCAGCATGGAGCCTGACATGGGGCTTCAACCCACAAACCGTGAGATCATGACCTGAGCCAAAGTCGGATGCTTAACTGACTGAGCAGCCCAGGCGCCCTTAACATTGTTTGTTTGTTTGCTCATTTATTCATTCATTCTTCATTCATTCAACAAAGATTGAGTACTTGGGAGGAGGTAGGTCTAAAGATACAAGGTAAACAAAAGGTAAATAAATAAAATATACAAGGTAAACAAAAAATAAAATGAAGATGTAAGGTCAACAATATAGTCTGTGTCCTCACGGAACTTAAGTCTATCAGGAAAAATAAACGTGTAAATTTCTATAAAGCAATGTGAAAATAACTATAATAAAGCCTATACAGGGAGCTGTCCTAATAAGAGAGAGGAAGTATTTAAAAATAAGGATAAGTTTTATCTGCATACTGTACTCAGAATGTGAATTATCCTCGTGCAGATGTTTTCATTTTATTCTTAAGTTAAGCCAGCCTCCAGGTAGGCATATTGTCTAGAGCCCTAGAGTCCTAGAGTCTAGGACATTATTGTCCCCATTTCAGATGGGACTCAGTAAGGTTAAGAGAGTCAGACCCACATAGCTGGTACGAGTCAATACTCTGAGGGTAAGAGCCCTAACTCTGGACTTCGGATTATTCTAATGTTGCCCTTTTCCATATTTACTGACTTGAATATAGCATATTTCATTGCTCTGCTCCTTTCTGCTCCACTGGCCTCTAATTATCTTACTGGTACCTGAATCTGCTCATATCTTCCTGATTACAGCTGTGAACTCACAAAGTCACAGTGTCTCTTATACCTGTCAATTCCTAGAACGTTAATCTGGCTGCAAATGCAGCACAAAGGTCTTGCCCTTGGTGGTAATGATAGCAGCATATGCCCAAAGCCAAGAGATCTAGCATGCCAGAGCCCTGGCCCACTGAGAGCCAGAGATGTCTCAAGACTGGGAAGGAACTTGGCCCTCTCCACCCTGCTGGCCCAGGAGGAGCTCAGGGATGTGGCAGGCATTGCCAGGCCTCCACATCCACTGGCGGGAAAAATTCAGTGGAGAGTGTGATCCAAAACCCTCAGAATGACACCCAGCTGTTATTTCCTCTGAGCAGTTGGACAAGCATAGCAGAGAAGCAACTCCAGCACCCAAACATCTGTCCTAACTAAGGCACAAGGGTACTGTCAGGCTGGTCCTGAACACTGGTTATCAGCTGCACCAAGAGGAAAAAGATCAGGTCTATTTTCCCACAAACGTAGAGGTGACTTTTTTTTTTTTTTCCAGCGGGAAGTTAACCTAACTCTTAGGTGAAACTTGGGACCTGAGATCTTGTTTCCTAGGGTTCATCACCCTGAAAGGAAGCCATTCTGACTGAATTTCTCTGGTAATTGTCCCTAGACTCTTAGCAACCTTGGCCTCACACTGAAATCAACTGGAAAAAAATGGTTTTGCCTCAGCCCAAAGACAGAGCAGCCACGAGGCCATAGTAGGGGACACAGACTGAACTCAGAGACCTGAGATTGAAGCCTGACTTAGTCCCTGTTATGGGCTGAATTATGTTCCCTGGAAATTTGTATTTTAGAGCCCCAGATCCCAGTATCTCAGAATGTGACTGTATTTGTTTTGTTTTGTTTAAAAAATTTTTTTTTAATGTTTCATTTATTTTTGAGAGAGAGAGAGAGAGAGACAGAGTACAAGCTGGGGAGGGGCAGAGAGAGAGGGAGACACAGAATCCAAAACAGGCTTCAGGCTCTGAGCTGTCAGCACAGAGCCAGACACGGGGCTCGAACTCACAAGCTGTGAGATCGTGACAGGACCACTGAGCCGCCCAGGCAACCCAGAATGTGACTGTATTTGGAGAGTCTTTAAAGAGGTGATTAAGTTAAAATGAGGCCGTTTAGAGAGGACCCTAACCCAGTCTGACTGGTATTCTTATAAAAAGAGGGAATTTGAACAGAGACTCGGGGAAGGGTGTGTGCAGAGAAAGCCGGTATGAGGACACAGCAGGAAGGTGGCCATCTCCAGTGCAAGGAGAGAAGGCTCAGACCAAACCTGTCAACATCTCAGCCTTGGACTCAAGCCCCAGAACTATGAGAACATACATTTTAGTTGTGTAAGCCACGCAGTCAGGCGTTTTCTGTGGCAGCCCTAGCAAACTAATATAGACGCTTAACAGGCGGCCTTGGACAAGTTTCCTGAGGTTTCTGAGCTCTCCCTTTCTCACCACTTAAAGAGGAGTACTAATACTACACAAATCTGTAGAATCTTCACATGAACGTGCGTGCCACAGTGCCTGGCACAGGGAGGCATGCCAGCTCTATCTGTAGAGAAACCCAGAACCACGGAGGGCCAGCCTTGTTCTCAGTGGGCTTCAAAGGCAAAGGGAAGTTTCTAAGCAACAGCTCTGCTCCTGGGACCTGATAGGCTTCACAGGCCTATCGGCAGCATCCGGCTCACCCTTCTGCACTGATCTCCCCTTGGTAAAGGCCAGAAGTTAAGAAAATAAAGCAGTTTCTCCTCACAGTGAGTTCTGCATTTTCCTGTCGTTGTACATAATCCTGGTTATTTGATCCTTGCCTTGAGGAAAGGTTGATACCAGCAACCTGAAGCTGACACAGAGCTCTTTGTCACCCGAGACCGCACATTTCCTGCATTTCTCTGCTCAGGCTCCAGGGATCCCCTGTGGTTTGGCTCTGGCTGGAGTCACCTGGAGTTGCCTCCAAGTCTTTAATGCTCATTTCCCCATGATGACCAGAAGATGGCGCCAGCATCACACACCTAAACACTGATTAGCAGACTATCATTATTTTTTAAAGTAAGCTCCACACCCTACGTGGGCTTAAACTCACCGAGATCAAAGGTTGCATGCTCTACCAGCTGAGCCAGCCAGCTGCCCCTGACTAGTGCATTTTAAAAGAAGTCTTGAGTGGACCAAGCTCAGGACTACAGTGGCCTTCCCATGGGCTGCTATGTATTCCAAGTCTCTATCACCAAGGGAAGACTATTTGTGGTGCTTTGTTCTCGGCCTTCAAATATCTCTACCCAACACTCTACTCTTTATGATTCCTTCTCTCATGCCAAACACTTACATGGTGTTTACTATATTCCACGCATAGTTCCAAGCACTTCACAAGTAGTAACTTGTTTAATTCTCCAAAATTCTGTATGAAATTAGTAGTATTATTTTCCTCACTTTACAGGGGGATGGACTGAGGCACAAAGAAATGGAATAAGTTGAAGTCAAGTTGAGGTTATTAAGTCTTCAGGAGACCCAGTTAAAAATGTAATTACTCATGTGACAGTGGTTTCTTCCATCCTAATTAGCCTACTAATGTAAAAATGGAAATTGACTTATGAGATGTGTTTTAGCCCATGGCCAGTTATCAAGTCCACTGAATGAGGGAAGCAACACAGGACTGTGATCATCCTAGTCACGACAAAAGACAAAGAGAAAGGAGGGCAAAATGGTACCAAGGCCTCGATAGGGCTATCTAGAAGATGGAGAGGTCAGGAAGGGCAGCTCTGAAAGAGAAAAGGAAAGAAGATGACAACCAAGGAGAACATCACCTCAAGAAGAGAAAGTCCGTTAAGATAAACTTATTTTCAATTTTGGCCTAGAGCAAATCCTCCCCAAAATCCCGAGTCCCTTAACCAAAACGTGAGCCATAGTTTTTGTCTTCCTCAATGTCTTCTCAGCTTATTGGGTATTCAGTGAGCTACTTTTTACCATGATGCAAGTTTTCTACCCTCCTCTGTACTGTCCATCGTATTTCCATTTCCTGCTAATACAGAAGGTATCACATTAAATTGTTGTCGTTTGTTTATGTCACTAAACTGTGAGCTGCTTTGGGCAAAACATTCTGGCTAGCACATAGAAACCCCTCAAATTGTAAAATGTGACTCACAGGCTGTTTGTGAGACCTCTGAGTCAGCACCGGTCCTTTAAGAAGCCACACATACTGGGGTGCCTGGGTGGCTCAGTTGGTTAAGCGTCCACCTTCGGCTCAGGTCATGATCTCACCGTTCATAGGTTCAAGACCCTCATCGGGCTCTGTGCTGAGAGCTCAGAGTCTGGAGCCTGCTTCAGATTCGGTGACTCCTTCTCTCTCTGACCCTCCTGTGCTCACACTGTCTCTCAAAAATAAATTTTAAAAAAAACATTTAAAATAAAAGAAAAAGAAAAAAAACCACACATACTACTAGAGTAACTGTATACCCACATGGGAAAGTGAACCCCTCCTTCACACCATACATAAGAATTAGCTGGAAGTGGATCTTGGATCTAACAGGAAAGCTAAAACCATAAAGTTTACAGAAGAAAACAGGAAAATACTTTGTGACTTGGGACTAGGCAAAAGTTTCCTAGTTTCCAAAAATTATAAAAGAAAAAAATTGATAAGTTAGATTCCTTTAAAATTAAGGAATTCTGCTCACCAAAATATGCCATTGAGTAAATTAGTAGGCAAGCTACAGGCAAGCATAAAATATCAAAAAACATCTGAGAAAATACTACTACCCAGAATATATAAATAACTTCTACAGCTCAACAATTGAAAGGAAAAAAAGAATAGGTAAAAGAATTGAACAAGAACTTCACAAAGAAACATGCAAATGGCCAATAAGCACGTTACAAACTCCTTAGCCTTATTAGTCATCAGAAAAGAATGCAAATTGAAATGCTATTATATATCTTTACAGACCCACTAGAATAGCTAAAATTAAAGACTAATCGTGTCAAATGTTGGAGGGGCTCTGAAGCAAACAGAACTCTCATACTTAATTGATAGGAATATACAATGGAATGACCTCTTTGGGGAAAGATCTGGAAGTTTCTTATAAAACTAAAGGTAAATCTACCATATAATAAAGCAATTTCAGGTGTTGGTACTTATCCAAAAGAAATGAAAAGAAATGTTCACAAAAAGATTTATATAAGAATGCCTATAACAATTTTATCCAGAATATCTAAAAATTAGTAACTTCCCATTTAATCATCAATAAGAAAATGGATAAACAAACTATAGTATATTCATGCAGTGGAATACTGCAGTGATTTTAAAAAGAAGAAGAGGCTACTGATGTATATAGCAACACGGACAAATCCAAAACCAGAAGGATTAGTCAAAGAACCTCATGCAAAAGGATACAGAGTGCATGAACTTACATGAAGTTCTAGAATAGGCAAGTTGAACCAATGGTAAGATGAAGGTTCTGATCATTGTTGTCTCTGGGAAAATGGGGGCAGGGATTGATGAGGAAGGTGCATGAGGTTGCTGGTAATGTTCTCTACCTTGATACGGGGCATGTGTTATATGTTTACGTTTGTCACAACTCAACGAGTGTACATGTAAGGTTTGTGCATTTTATTGGATGCAAGTTTATGTCAAAAGAGAAACAAATTAAAACAAATCTCGAATCCTCCTTAATGATATGCATACCAAGGCATTGGGGTGTGTGTATAGATGTGTGCAGTTGGAACTTGTCAAAAATATAAGATGTTTTGATGGAAGGATAGAGTGGTGGGTCGATGGACAGATATGTGGCAGGTGCTGTAAATGATGGATGCACTTACTACAAATTTCTTTCAATGTTGCAATATGTTTGAAAATTTTCATGATAAAAAAAATTAAAGAACCTACCACGAATTAGGCTTTTGATCTTAGTCTTTCAAGGTCCTATTGACATGGCTGTCTCTTTGATGCTTGAGGCAAATAATCTCCTCTTCCAGCACAGAAACGCTGAAAGTACAATTCTCTGTTGGAGTAGACATCACTCCATCCCTGAAAGAGACAGAAAGCTTAAATGGATGAACTTCTGGTGGCTTGTGCTTTTATTGATATACTTTTGTTACATTAATGGAAACGTCTTCTTTCTGTTTCTGGAAGAGTCCTTTTAAACTCTGCCTCTGCTCTCTCTTTTATGCAGGAATCTTCCTGCCATCCTGGACTGGGTGAAAACCCAGAAGCCCGGAGCCATGGGTGTCAACATCATCACATCAGACTTCGTGGACCTGGTGGACTTTGCCACAACTGTCATTGAATTGAATGACCTCCTACAGGATGATAGAGCTTTGGCTAAATGCTGATTTTATTTTTTTTTTAATTTAACTTAATGTTGACTTTATTGATCCAGGCCAGAGTTCTGAAGGGTTTCCTGTTAGGATGGTCCCTGGGCAGTGATGGGGAAGTAGGAGGAGGGAGGTGTTTTCCCCTCTTCATTGGGCCATTTGGGTAAAACTACAGAGATTTTAATTGCATTTTTCCCAAATGAGACTTTTAAAAAACTTAAGTCCAAGGGAAGAAGCATATCTCATGTGATCAAGGTCAGGGTCTCCCCGGTGGTTCATGAGATTGGATGTAATATGGAAATGGAGTCTCCAGGTTCTATTGAGTGTCCCCTAATTGGCCCAGTTTCCTGTTTTCTTCCAGGATATTGTATTTGAGCCTGTGAGAAGATGAATTAGGAAGGCATTCTTAGTCAAAAGAATGGCTCATTGCAGGTGTGGATGGCCCTATGGGGGTGGCTCTAACATCAGCCCGGGCTTTGAGGGGGGAAAAGGGCCCAGCACCAGCTCTCTCTGGCATGTTGAATGTCACCACCTCTTCCCTGAGAGAGTGAGACTTCTTTGCCACCAGGCTGTTCCAGCCGTAATCTGTTCTTCCATAGCTCATGCTTGGGAACTTGTCACCATGATTCTTTAGATGAACAGTACACATTGCCTTTGGTATCAGAAATGTGTTTTCCAGTTTTAAAACATTGATTCCTTTCTATTTCTATTGGCCTCTTATTAAAAGTGAAAGGAACAATGGTGGAAGACCCTTTCAGCGTGGGGCCCAACAGGAAATAGACATGCATGTTTGTTGCTCGCCAGATTTCTTTGGTTTAATTGTGTAGCTTTCCCAAAAATGGCTGCCAGGTAGACTACTGTATCATTTTGGCAAAGTCCTCTTTGAAGAATGGGATCTTCAAGCCAGATCTTGGAATTGCATTACCTTGTTGTCTGCCTAGGACTCGGTCTGTGCTGTGAGACACAATGCTAATGGAAGGCACCTTGTCTGTGACACCCGGGAGGCAGACACAGGATGCATGGGAAAGTGCAATGGATTTAAGGAGGAAGCTCCATGTAGGTTGGGAGCTGTTCTGTAACTCCTTGAAAACAAGACTACCTCGGGGACATTTAGAATGATTCGTATGTCATCAAGTCAGAAATACTCAGTTATGGAACATTTCCAGTTTGTGTCTTGATTGTTCTACTTTCTGCCGGTTGTTCTGAGCCTGCTAATCACCACTGCATGAGGGCTTTGAAACTCAAGAGGGGATGTTTTTAGCTGATAAGAGCTACTTATCTATAAAGAGTCCTCTTGTGTTTTATTTATTTATTTATTTATCCATTTATTTATTTATAGATTAAGTATCCTCAGTGCTTCTTACCTCAAGAGCACTCACAAAGGAGCTTCCTGAACTTTTTTCACCCAGGCCTGATGCCACCCTGATCTTTCTCCCTTCAGTAGGACCATGCATTTCAGCACTGTGAGTGACCTCCGATTCAGCTACAGATGTCACCATCCCCCTAGTCATGCTGGGACAGCATTCACGTGTGGGTGTGGTCCAGACCTGAGAAGCCACTACCAGGCCACGCACTGGGTCAGAAGATACAATAAGTCATGAAGAACTCTCAGTTCTTGAGGAAGACTCTCTAGTAGAAGGTTGAAAAGGGGCTGGAAACAAAACTGGGCATGGAGCGTGTATGCACCAAGGCTCCTCAGAACTGTCTGAGGATCCCTAAGAAAAGGTCAGCATCTGGATTCTTAAGGAAGAAAGATAAACATGGAATCCTGGATGGATGTGTGTATGTGTGAAGACCGTTGGACCACCCCCCAGGAGCTTTCCATTTCTACTCTTCCATGCTCACAGCTGGATCTCACATGTCTCCTGCGATGGCGGCTATCTGGGGGTGAGCTACCAAAAGCACACCCCCAAATCTCGGTCTTCCAGCCTCTACTCTCTGTAAAATAATTTAATCCCTGACCTCCAGTTTTCGCAGTTTGAGGAGGGCCACAACACAAATGCCTCTGGGAAAATCTGGTCTAACTTTTCCTGTTCTTGCATTTAAGCCTCCTCTCCAAAGAGGTTTCTGGGATCGTATTGTCAAATTTTTGAGGGCCTTCTCTGGAAAGGAGTAAGAAAGAAAGTGTCCTCACTTTCTCTGCTTTTCTTTGATTCTAATATTAAACCCCAGTGACAAGCTCCGAAATCCTTGGCCTTCCCTCAGGGCTTGATTTGTGTGGTCATTGTTTCAGTTTGGTCTTAGTTTTAACTCTTGTTCCATTGCTAGGGACTGGATCACTTCCCCTCTTTTAAACCTTTGTTACTTGGCAAAGAGATCAGGAGGCAAGAGGAGAATTCTTCTGCTCTGTTTTATTTGAGCCTCAGCTTTGTCCAGGTGTTTGGTGCTATGAGGCCAGGTGTGTTGGCAGGGTGTCTACACAGGATGCCAGTGACACCCAAGGGCTGCTGACTGTTCAGTGAAATGTTTACTTGATCTTTTTCTTTTTGTTTTAAAATATATAATTGCACTTCACTTGGGTTGTGACACTGGCGTGCACCTCAGTGTTTACATGGTAGGAGGAGGGTCATCAAGTGTGTGACACAGAAGCACAGAAAATGGTCCCAAGATCATGTGCATGGAGTCCTGCTCTGTTGTAGCAAAGGCAAGGGTTCACTCCTTCATACTGCTTTGGGTTGCCACCTTGGCTTGCATTTTGAAATTCTACGGGAGTTCTGGGAGCTAGGAGGATTATTAGCAGTTCACCCTTGATAAACACCCTTGAATTGGCAGAATCATGCTCCAGGAAAAAATTGTTCACTGTATTGCAAAGGATATATGCATTCTGCTCTTGGATGTGAGGCCTAACAGGAGACTCAGTGATGGGACAGAGGGAGAGAGACATTAGTTCTATGATTCATTCTACAACTGCCAACAATAAAAATGGTTGACCCAACCACATCATTCATTCTCGTGAGATCAAAGAAGCCTACAATACTCACAGTTCACTTCAAGATCAACAAAAAAGCTACTTGATTGAGCCAAAGAGGGCTTTAGTTTCATAAGATTTGGGGCCACAGTTATTCTGAAATGGAGGGTGAGTTTTTCATGAGCAACCTGGGCCATTTGCCACATTTCCATGGCTCTGTGGCAAAGGGACAATCACAGGTTTCAGTTAGATTGGAGCAATGTTTAAAGGCTAGAACTTGGAGCCTGTTAGAGGTGCCCCTCTGGTTTCATGGGCAGAAAAGATATCCTTAGGGTTGGAGAAAGAAGTCAAGATGGAATTGATGGAAGGGAATGATAAATTATTTAGGATTAAATTTTATATTATCAACAGGCCTAAGGGTGTCATGCCAAAAGAAAAAAAAAAGGCAATATGCTGTACTAGACTCTCTAGTAATTAAGTGTGGTTATTTTCCTTACCACTGAGACCAGACCCCTGAATTCTTGAAAATAGTTAAGCCACAGTCCAAACCCAGGATTTTTATATAAATTCAAAAGCACAAGATCTGAGCCCAGGTCATGACCAATCTTAAGAATCCTGGCTCTCCTTTCAGGACCTCATATTCATATCACAAAGGTTATGATTCTGTTCAAGAAGACAATGTAGTGGAGCATTCTAGAATTAAATGCAGTTTTGTGGTGGGTCAAGATTTTCTATTTCTGTTTTTCTGAATCCCTCCATAAGAAAGTGCTCCCTGAAGAAACATTATTACAACCTGGCAAGAAAGCATAGTGCTAAGCTAAAGATGGAGAAACAGAAGAAATTACGACTGAAATGAAACCATTTCTTTACATGGAAGCAATAGGGCTACACAAATTCAGACCATCTTACAGAATGAGTTCATGCCCCATTTGAAGTTTTTGGAATGTTCTTTATTGGCTAACTGCAGATTTTTACTGTTAGGTTCTGGGAAATGGAACAGCCTAATGAGTGGGGCTCAGCCATGGGACTTCTCTCTCATGGCTGGGCAAGTAAGTGACCCTGTGCTAAATCCACCTGGGTTCCTTAATCTGGAATAGAGATGTTGTCAGCTACTTTAGTGATGTTCTTCAAACCTTGGTCATGTAGCCCCCCCAAGTGTCAGGTCCCTTACGGTTAAATTAAATGCCTTATACTCCAGGGATGGGGTATACAGTTATGGTAATTCTTCCTGGTGTGGCATGTGTAAAGAAAGACTGTTTGGGTTCATTCCTCAAAAGTGTGGTCTAGGACAACAGAGCTGATGCAACATTGGTGCTGTAGACATCCATTTAGGGAGATGAATAGAATTGAATGAAATCTGCTGACACACTTGAGTTCCTAAAAGGGGGGCTTTCCCAAATGCATGCTAAACAGTCATGTTATGCCAAAAGGAAGTGAATAGAAATTGATAACATCAGATGTCCATATGAACAGGAAGTTTGTTCTGTGTGGCATAGAAATGGTTGTCCTTCTCAATTCCACTAACTTTGTAGTAACTCCCTCACCCCTCCGCCTCAGACTGCTTCCTAGTATTCGCCATTATGGCTTTGTCACTCACAGATGTTGCCTTGGGACACACAGGAGTGAATTGAGTAGGTGATGAGTGATTTAGCTGGAAACTTCACCCTAACTCCAAATGGTAATAAATAGTTCTTTACTCTCCCAAGAGACCTATATCTTCTGATCTTCTGGCTACGCCGGCTTCCTACAAGAAATAATGATACTAAAGGTATTATATTGCTGAACTGGCCCTTAACCTGGAAGAATATAGTACAAAATGATAAGATGTTGTTGAAATAGCACAGTCTTAAATGCTCTAAAAGTAGTCTAAGATAACTCCTTCTGTCCTAGTGGATATAGTGTTCTAGTCTTTTCTCCAATGAAACTTTTTCTTAGTACTTTTCAAATTCCTCTCTAAGCCACATAGTTTGGATAAAATATTTTTCTTCTCTTTGCTGGGAATTCAATCCCACAATCTTGAGATAACCTCATCAATAGTCTAGAGGTGTTTTCCTTCTCATTCCTTCTGATCTGCACAGAATACCACTCTCTCCTCTTGGCTCCTGGCCATTCTTGATCATCTGCTGATTACTGTTAATAACAGAATACTGGTGAAATTCACACATATAGGCACACACATTCACTGAGGCCCAAGCTCACTCTTATCACAGTGGTTATTACTGCTCCTTACTGGTCCCAAATGTGTAATTCTGCCCCTGACATACATACATGCGTGCGTGTATACACACACACACACACACACACACACACACACACACACACAATCTGATTGGGGCCCAGAACTTGGGACCAGTACTTCATTCAGAGAGGAAGGGCTTGCTTACAAGCTTGGAGCCCAATGAGAAGCACAGCACTTTGAAGTCAAATACGCCTTCCTTTGCTTTGTATAATTGCAGTTTTGACATACACTATTGCTTTATAGCACTAATAACACTTTGGTCATGAATACATAGTATGAACATGATAAATCTTAGAACATATTCTAGACCCGGTGGTACCTTGCTGCTATGACACTTTCTAGTTCATACCCCTAAATTAATAAGCATCACACACAGACTGTGAATGCAGTGTTTGTACTGTGTATATGCCAAGTGTCATACTTAATCTCACTGATCAGCAATTAGAAAATACAGAGATTGTCATAGTAAAAATAAGTCTTGGTCAGTTCAGATATGATATGTGAATCTGATAAAGACTCTATTAGATATTATGTTTGTCCTCTATGCTTGTTTTGTGTTACAGTGCATGCTGTTTGCAAAGTTAAGTAAAAAATAAAATAAAATAAGAATAGTAAATTGTACCAATTTTAAGGTTAGAGTTAAGTTTAGTACTTAACTTATATGCTGCTTAGTACTCTGAAATGTATTTTGTAGCTTAATTATCTTATCCACACACATTTCACTTGGCTTTTCACCCCCTAGGAAATAATTGTTCAAATATATCTCTCCTTCTTTCTTGTAACCTCTATCATTCTGCTTAATTCAACCTGAAACATTGTAAAGCCAGATTACCTCATTTTAACTGTGAAAAAAATTAATAGGTATGATGACATTATGTCTTTTCTTGTATTTTATTTGAACTACTTAAATAGGCTTAACCCTAATAATAAATATCAAGCTTTAGCAGGTACTTTTCCTTGTTTCTCTGTACATTTTATTATTGGCCCACTTCTGATCTTTTAAAGGGTATAGACTCAGCATCAATAAAATATCTTATTACACAACATTGGATGAAGACAAGACATATTGGAGTTTGCTAACCACGCCTGTGGTCCCCAAGATGAGCTGCACAAAATGTGCACACAGCCCTGTCACCCAACCGTTTCCAAGCTTCACCTCAGCACTTCAACTATTTCTGCTAGACATGGGCCAGGTCCTGTATCCACGTTCTCACCTGACCACCAGGGCCAGCCTGCATCACTCTGTGTGATTGCCAAGTGCCAAGATAGAACAATACAGAAATGACATGTTTTTGCACACACACAGTAAATAAGAGCAGGCGTCTGATTTGTTGGCAATGAAGAGTGCAATATTTTCCTCATTCCTAATTCTGTTTAGTAGAATACCTGAGCCCACTTAATTTCAGTGACTTTCTCTTTTTGCCCTATGCCCTACAAAAATAATGGACTGAGCTGCGTATGAATTTAGCAGAGATGAAATTAATTCTAAGTAGTCATTCATTTCACATAGTTGAATGTTACAGTGGCTAACTAGGGAGAATTCTATTTCTGTTCAAGTTAACATAGCAAAGAACACTATCATAGATTTTTCACCTGTAATTTTAGTTCGTGTTTAGTAAATCTGCCATATGATCTTCTGATGGGCTTTCATAAGCACACTTTCAATCATCTGCATTTGCTTTTAATTAAAAAAAAAAAAAACTGGTACCATGAAGTTAGGGCTGGGTCCAAAAACCTGCATGGTGTATTTGCAAAGACTCTAGCACCTCAATTTCTGAACATACACTTGGGTTGAGACATTGCCTCTAAGAGAATGGAGCAGGTATATTGTGTACAAATTAATTGTTCATATTACAACTAGGCTATGAATATCCTATTGAGTAGAGAAGCTAAGGCAACAGGCACTTCAGAGATGCACAGCCCTGTGTTTCCACCTTGGCTGTGTCACATTCTGGCTGTATAACTTTAGACAAATGGAATATCTCTAAATATAGGATATTATTAGTACTACGATATAGTACTAATAACACCTGCTCTAATGAGCTATTGACAAGTCTACATAAGAAACTATACAGAAAACACTTCAGCAGAGAGCCTGGCACACAATAAATTCTCAAGAGTAGTAATTAGTCTTAGTATTGGGGGTGGCAAACTTGCACCCACCGCCTCCAAAGAGTACCTGGCACAATTCCTTCACATGGTTGACTACTAACTCTTACGTTTATTGCTAAATGATTTAGCAGGGGCTAATTAATAAGAAGGAAAGCAGATAAATTCAGAGAGTGAAAGAGAAAGTTGCACAATCACCAGACCAGGTCTGCACTGTCCCGAGAGTGAGAAGGATTCCCGCCCCTGCTGGTGTACCAGATGGTGTGAGGGGACGATGGCCATGTCCTTGAATAGCATTCATATCATCAATCACTTGATCGTCCTGATTAGTAGAAAGTCTCAACTTAGTGATGAAACCCCCAAACCCTTGTTTTTCTAGCAAAAACAACAACAACAAAAGCTGGCAGTATCCAGCTTACATTTCATATCATTTTGTGTGCATTGTATTTCTTCTATGGTTACCTTCTCTTTATGGCAAGTGATACTGGGTTTTTCAACAGTGATATAATGTTTCCTGTGAAGCTATGGGAATGGCCTTTGTTTACGATCCTTTCCAGGCTCAAAACAACCGTAGTTGATTCCACTGCACACTCTTGTCAAGAATTGGGTTGGGCCATGCTCTGTTCAAACATCCTTCACGAAATAAGGATATAAACAGACTGCTATTTGGGCTAGAAAACCACCTCTTTTTTCATAAGGAGACTCTCTTCATGTCTCCTATAGAAGTCCATGCCCGGTCCATGCTCTGTCTCCGTGCTGTGCTGCACAGCAGGAGAAAGGTGTCCGGGTCACTCAGTCCCACGGATGGCCACGCTGGAGATAGTGCAATGCAGAGAGCAGACCCTGCTTCTTTGACTTGGAAAGTGAGTCCTCTTCTGAGAATCCCTGAGGTTAGGATTCCTGGATGCTCTGGATTTTTGTTGTGGTTTTTTTTTTCCCTCCAAAGGAATTCTTGATCAGCAGTATGTTTTTTTGTTTATCCCTCTGTAGGTCTGATCCCTGTGACTGAAGGATTGTTATTATTTTTAAGACTTGAAACCGTTCATTCTCAGAGAGGGGAGAAGGTCACAAGGGAGAAACAGTGGCCAGAGCCCATGTGCCTCAAACCTCACCCTGGATGGCCTGGGCAAGTGCCAGTTAAACAGAAGTGCTAGTCAGACCAGGGTGTTTGCACAGCTGGGCAGTGTTTTGGGAAAGCATGGGTGGGGGAAGGGGACACAGAAGTGTCAGCCTCTGTCCAGTAGCATCGTGCAATGGAGAGAAGCCTTAGGCAGCAGATGGCTTTAATCTAAGGGGACTGGTGTCTAAAGAATGGGACTTATCCTGTGGAGAGAGGCCCTAAGCAGCAGAGCTCTTATTGCAAAAGAAGGCCACTGAAAGCTATTCTTTGTTTAACCTCTCTGCTTTGTGGCCTAATGACTTTCCTGTCTTAATCCTTAATGGGTGTTTGCTCAATCTGGGCCCAAGAGTCTCATTTCTAGGAAGTATAAAATGGATCTGGAAGTAGACATTAGATCACCTTTTGCAAAAGTTGCCCCCTTCCCCAACAACCTTGCAAGTTTAGAACGAACCTGCCATGTATCAGAGGGTTCAGCGGTCTATTCATTGGGGCCAGAATGCCCTGACATGACATACAAAATTTTGGAACTGGGGCACCTTAATGGTTCAGTCAGTAGAGTGTCCTACTTTTGATTTCAGCTCAGGTCATGATCTCACAGTCATAGGATTGGTCCCTGCATTGGGCTCCATGCTGGGTGTGGACCTTGCTTGGAATTCTCTCTCTCTCTCTCTCTCTCTCTCTCTCTGTCTCTCTGTGTGTATCTATTTCTCTCTCTTTCCTCTGACCCTCTGACCCTCTTCCCCTCTTCACTCTCTCTCTCTGTCTCAAAAAAGTAAAAAGTAACTTGGAACTATGAACTATGAGCACTCCTTTCTAATAGAGAATCCAGAGCTCTAATCAGACTCTCAAAGAAATCCATAATTCTAAGAAATTTATGTACCACCGTCTTTCAAATATCTGTAAGAATAAACTATCATTTCAAGGTTGTTAAGCAAGCAAAGATGGCTGACATGGGCTTGCTCTAGAAAGCCTTTGTCTTTCCTATTTAAAAAATTAACTGAAGACTCATATGGATTTGTGGACTATGGATGCTCTCTTTCAAGAGGTAAGTTGGATATAAGAAGATAAAAAGGAACAGACTAAGGAAGTCCAAAGGACCCTATGGGATGATAATCAGATGGGCTTTAGCAAGAGAGGGCAGTAGAGATGGGGGAAACAAGGCATGGGGGCAGATATGGGGGGTGGCTGGGTTCCCCACACAAGTCCAAACACCACATTTCAGAAGGAGGTGGACAAATTGGAGCCTTTCCAGAGAAAGGCAGCTAGGAGGGTGAAGGGCCTAAAAGTGGTGTCGTATGAGAAACTGGGGATGTTGTGTTTAGAAAAGACTGAGAAAGGGGTGCCTGGGTGGCTCGGCCAATTATGCATCAGACTCTTGATATCAGCTCAGGTGATAATCTCACAGTTTGAGAGTTGCAGCCCTGTGCTTGGGATTTTCTCTCTCTACCTCTCTGACCCTCCCTTGCTTTCTCTCTTATAATAAGTAAACAAATTTAAAAAAAATAAAGCTGAGAAAAACATGATGGGGTTATCTTCAAATATTTTTAAGTTGTTACATGACTGAGATACTAGAATCTTATAAATTTAAATTTTTTGTTTACCTATTTTTGAGAGAGAGAGAGAGTGAGCACAAGTGAGGAAGGAACAGAGAAAGAAGAAGATACAGAAAGATGCGGGGCTTCAACCCATGAACTGTGAGATCATGACCTGAGCTGAAGTTGGACACTTAACCAACTGAGCCACCCAGGCGCCCCACAGAATCTTATTTAGATGTAAAAGGAACCAAAGAACATTTGTCCAGGTGCTAATATTACAGAGAGAAAACTAAAAGCCAGAGATAAATGACTGGCCTAAGGCAAAGCTGGGACTAGAACCTGGTCTCTGAGTCTTCTCCCAGGGTCCTTCCCCGACATTTCCAACTGTCCCCTTAAGTGCCTGATGTGCAGGGAAGAACTAGGACCCATGAGTGACCATGTCAAGAAGGTAGAGAATGGCTCAATAAAAAGCACTCTTGTCTGAGATAATGAACTCACCATCAGGCAGAATATTTCTAGGAGAGTAGTTTTCTATTGCTGTTATAATAAGTCACCAGAAGTTTAGTGGCTTACAGCAACACAAATTTATTACCTTTCAAGTCTACAGTCAGTGGTCTAAAATGGGTCAGCAGGGCAGCGTTCCTTCTGAAGGTTCTAGAGGAGACCTCATTTCTTTGCCTTCTCAGCTTCTAGAAGCCACCTTCCTTGGCCAGTGGCCCCCTCCTGTCTCTCCAAAGTCAAGAGAATAGCATCTTCAATCTCCGACTCCACTCCTGTCACCATGTCTCCTTTGATTCTAGCATCCTATGAGGACCCCTGTGATATAGTGGGCCTGCATGGATAATCCAAGATAATCTCCCATCTCAAAATTCGTAACTTGATCCATCTACAAAGTCCCTTTTACCATGAAAAGTGACATATTCACAGGTTCTAAGGATTCAGACATGGACATCTTGGGGGCCTCTTCAGCCTACCACAGAGTACTATGAAAAGTGCATGGACATTGGTACTGGTTTTAGAACAATGAGTTCAAGTCCTGATTTAAACACCTACTCATTGCATGACTGTTACCCCTTTGAGCTTCTGTTCCCTCATCTATTAAATAGGAATAAAAGGTCAAGGTTCAAGTAAGTGGCAGCTATATTTGTTCAAGAAATTTCCAGATGATTCTCACCATATGGAAATTCAATAGAAGAAATTCTGTTAAATATGAGATTTGCTAAAATGACTTTGAAATTCCATTCTGAGTTTGCTACAAGAAAAATAAGTGAAATAAGAGGTATTTCTCCCCTATATTCCTGTCTACTTCACAGATCCCGTTCAAAGGTCACTATTTTTATGGATGATCAATCGCTCACAGATCTCCTTTCTGCCCCCACAGTGCTGCTATCTGATTCTGTCATCCAGATCTCGGGTCGGGTTTGAGCAGGACTGAGAACCTGGACTAGTCTGTAATGATTGGCCAGACCAGGCAGCTGAAGCCAGCACAGGTCCCCTCCTTCACATCTGTCAACATACCTGGCTGCAAGCAAGTTGCAGCTCGTGACCACTGTACAGAGGGACCAGAGAAAGCCGGAGGGGAAGTGGGGGACACCTTGATTTTTGTGCTTGAGAAAAAGTGGAAGCCTGTGCTGACGCTTCTTACCTTCATCCCAAACTCTTCGACAAAGTTTCAAACAGTCGTGGGCCACCACTGCAGCGTCAGGAAGGAAGCTGAGAGAAGAATCCAGATTCTAAAAGCAGCAATCAAGGTAGGTGATCTGTCTAGTCATGGGCCTTTCTCTCAAGATCACAAGGGAAGCATTTTGCCCAGCCTGTAGCCAGAGCATCTCTGATGATGGTCTACTGCAGAAAATGTGTGGGTTGTGAGTGCATGTCGAGAGAATTCAATCATTTGTCTACCAGCGTATTCTGCAAAGTGGGTTGTGTTTTTCTTCCATCTTCTCTCCCTTTTGAAAACTGTTGTTCTTCTACATATTTCAAAGGCTTGGAAAGTTTTCTACCTTTCGTCATAAAAATGGTGTTTGTGATTTCTTGAAATTCTTCCATTAGTCATGACTCTTCAAATATGGTTTTGTTCCAGATTTTGTTGGCATGAGTTCTTTCCACTTTCAAGATATACCAGGACAGTTTGCGTTATAATTCTGAGAAACACACTGTCTATGCAGAAGGCTTTTGAACTCAAATGAGAGGATTTCCCAGGCAGCCAGGGGCATTATTCTGTTTTGGAATCTAAAGAGTTAAAAGTCTTCAAATTGCTGGAGCAGAATCAAGTCTATTTACCTAAGCTTATCACCCAGGGCAGCCAGGTCAATCATTTACTGACGAAAGGCTGTTTCCTATGTTTGACAGAAGACCGCAAAAGCCCATGCCTGATTATCTCTATAGAAGAGACACAAGGCAATGTGGAAGATACTGTTCTCTGCAGCAACAGCTGACCAGAGACATTTTTATCCTACACAGGGTAGTAAATGCCACAGGGTCCTTCCTAGCTCAATTATAAATAAACACGAACAAGACTCACGCACAAACTGAATACCTGATGTCACCTCAGGCATAAGAGCTTGTGACTTTGGAGAAGCTTTCCTTACTTCTAGAGGTCCGTAGAGAAAAAATTGACTATAGAACAAGTTACTAAGTGATTCTTGAGGAGGAATAAGATTATTACGTAATCACCAAAAACTATGGACTTTTTCTCCTTCAGGTCTACACATTCCAGAAACATGTTAGTTTAATAAACATTTAGATCTGAATACAACTCCTCCAGAAATGTTGTCATATTGTTTACCCATATACTTGTCTGGTCTGTGCAATGGTTCCTAGATCTTATAATTTTGGAAGCCTGGTGATAGCGAAGCCCTATTTTTCTGAACTCCCTTTAGGAAAGGGATTGGGTAGTTTATTGAATTAGGTAATGTTTGACACTATTTTTGCCAATCCTTTATGGAACTGAAGTGAACCCCCTGTGGTGCGGTTTGTGGCCGGAATTTTTATGTGGTTCAGGCAGTTAACTAGATGCAGGAGTGTAGGCCAAACGGAGGGTGGCCCGGACACAAGTCCCATGTGTGATTTGGGGTGAGTCTGTGGCTAACTCCCAGGAATGTGGTAAAGAATTATGGTAACTGATATATTTTGGTGAAGATATTAACTCTGTAAAATGTTAAGTGTGCATCTGGCTGGTTTCCAGAGAATGTTTGTAGATAATCCATATGATGGAGATGGTTTGGAAGGGGGAAAAGTATGTCAGAGCATTCCAAAGCATTGGCCAGATTTACCCATAATCCTTTAGGCCGCCTTGGGAACACATAGGTCTTATCTATCCCTTCACTGCAGCATCTGGAATAGGCCAAAATGCTGGTGGCCCTGGAGAATATATCCAGTTTTTTTTCCCCTATTCCATACATATTGGATGTTAGGTGGGGGGAGATTATTCTCGGGATTGACCAAACTAGATAGACAGTATTAGTCCTTTTACAAGTTAGGAAATGAAAACTCAGAAGTTAATTCAATGTTACTTATTTTTGAGAGAGAGAGAGAGACAGAATGAGCGGGAGAAGGGCAGACAAAGAGAGGGGGCAGAAGATCCAAAGTGGGCAGTTAGCCCAATACAGGGCTTGAACTGTGAGAGTCACGTGAGACACAAACTGTGAGATCATGACCTGGGCCGAAATCAGACGCTCATCCAACTGAGCCACCCAGGTGCCCTGAGCCCAGAAGTTAATTGATTTGCTTAAATTTACTCAGTCAGAGGCTGAGCCAGGATTTTACCAAATCCTGCCTCATTCCCTATCCAATGCTTTCTTTACCAAGGCCGTCATGGAGTTAAGCAAATGCAGGAATATAAATTATGGGCATGTGAGTGTTGGGAGGGCAGTCACCTAGGAATGCAAGGCTGCCTAACAAAGTCAGAGGTTTTCCACTGGCCCTCAGATGTGCCATTCCTGAAGCCAGCTGGGTACCACTATCACCAAAACGCCAGCATGGACTAGACTAGACCTTCTGTGAGGGCAAGTAAAGGAGCCAACAGGCTGGGAGCAGAGAGAAGTGTTTCTAGTCCCAGGAGTGATAGTTGCTGGAGTCTTCTCAGTCCTGGATATGTCTGAAGTAAACCCAAGAAAATTTTAGGCTAGATCTCTACCCTGTTCTATTCCAGACACTCAAATTCATGAGGCCCAACTTAAGTACAATATTTGATTTCCAGGGAAACAAATGACACCATTCCAATCCTTCTCTGGGTATGAAAAATAAAATAATTACCATTTCCCTTCCCCTTCATCTAAATCCGAGGGATCGGGGCAGAAAGAGGCTTAAAGCAAGAGGAAACTTTGGCAGTCTATCATATCGAGTATCTGCAGCCCAAAGAGGCCCATGTCAGCTTGGAGTCCCAATGGCTTATGGGTGTTCTTCAAGCAGTGAAGGAGTAAGACACAGCAGCAAGGCTGCCTTTTCTCCCAACCTCCATGTCGGTTTTGTTTGGATACATCCTAAAAATTCCATTAGCTGTCTGACAGAAATTCCAAAGCAGCCACAATTCCTGAGCATTTACAAGATCAAGATAAAGAAAGGCCATCATGAAATGTGGTTGGCTAAATGTCTCTGAACAAAGAGTTCCTTCTTTTTCCAGACCCACCTCATGCATACCTAAGCCTGTGATAGCAAACACATTACAAATAGAGATTGCATTGCCAAGGCCGCTGAGTACCCTTTTCTGGGGCAGCTGACCCCGCAAGAATTGCACTCACATGCCATCATTTTTGTTAACTAAAACATTAGGATAAAAAGGAAAAGTGGGAGCTGAAATATAAGCCCTCATAACCACACTTCACCTTTAGCCAGTGACTGTGACGTCCAGGAAATGAACTCCTGCCCTTTTATCTACATTTAAAAAATCTAATCCTTTTAACAAGCTTATGCAATTTGCTCAGCTCTCATATATTGGACAGCTAGTATGATGAAGTGAAATTTGAGTTGGGGTCTGCCTGGCCAAAGCCCATGTTCCTTGGCACTCTGTTTTGGGGAAAATACTCAATAGTATGTATACAATTTGTATTTTAAGCATAAAAGAGGACGAGTCCTTTCTAAATTGTTAGCTTGGGTCCTCAGAACACATATTTATGACTCCTTCAGCCAGGCGTTCTTGATGCTCTACAGGCATAACACTCAACATCACAGTGGTTTTCCTCTCCTCCAGGAAAGCAACAAGAAAACACACACACACACACACACACACACACACACACACACACACACAATCGCATTTAACGTCATCATTTTCATCCCTTTCTGAAACTGTGAAAAAAAATTGTCCTTATCTCTTGGTTCATGAACATGATTTTGATTGATTTTAATGTAACATAGAAACAAATCTTTTCACTTTTTGCACCAGGAGTTTTTATTTCTGTGAATTTCTCTCTTTGGGAAAGTTGAATATGTCAAAAGTTCCTAGTCTGGTGTTATTTAACTTCATCACAGCCCTGTAAGAAGGGTGTCGTGAGACGACATCCGTTCAGATAAGGAACCTGAGACTCAATAAAGGTGAGTGCCCTTCTCAGAGTCACTCTGCTAACAAGTCCCATAGGTCTTACGATTCCAAATTCTTTGCTCTTTTTTTCCCTAACAAACAAGCAGTTCCCTGGACCCTTTAGGTTTACAGATGGTGGGAATGGGACAATACAAGCAATTTTCAGAAATTAAAAATGCCAACTGACTACATACCCTGTTCTCAGGCTACTCAGATGTTGATTGCTTTGCTTTTGGCTGACATTCTGTCAGGTCAGTGTGGTAATGTTGTTACGCTAATTACATTTTCATTACTCAATGAAGACACTACTTGATACTTAATAAAATCTGCCTTCAAGCCAAATTCGTTTAACGCATGTGCCCATAAGAAAAGAAAGAGATGGAAGGAATTCTTGTTGAGAAAAAGTTAAGAAGTGCTCTCCTCTCTTCGGCTGAATGCCTATGGGACAGTGTATGTGTGGGTAGGGGTGACAGGGCCCTCATGGTGTCTCTTGATATACACAGTTCCTTTCCTGGTGAACTCTATGACCAGATGGTGTGTCTTGTGGGTCAAACAGTTGCCAAACAATAGGAAACCTAAGGAAATCCTTCTTCAGATGGGGACTCGGTCATGGGTGTGTCCCTGATACCAATAGAAGCCAGTTAACATGATAGGAAGCATTCTTGTGCTCTGTGAATTTCATTTCAGTCCTAAGATGCTCTGAGAGGTCTGGGAGCCCTGCATCAGTTGTGCATCTGGAGGGGACTGCTTCAATGGGAACTGCTCCCCGTGGCCACCTGACTCTCCCTCCCATGTGACGTCTTATATGTGTCCTTTCATTGGGGTTAATGTGCATTTTCATTGCACTTTTTGTTCCCATCTCCTTGTCCTCAGAGGGGCTACGGTTGTTGGTGCAGGAGAACCCGTATATCCTGGGAAATGAGCAACCAGAGAGAATGAAACTTTTGCTCTGCTCCACACCAACTTCTTCCCCTCCTCTCTCCACAGTTCCAAGGTTAAGTTTCCCTTGGGAGCAGTTAGGGAACTGAAGGTCACAAGAAGCTGGCAGTTCATGGTGCCTTGGAGGGTTTCCCAGAAAGCAAAATGAAAATGAGATTGTTTCCACATAAGAACTCTGTATTTGGAGGACAGGATTCAGTCTGAATTTGCAGTTTCATTGTGCACTTAGGTAACCCCCACAAAGTCTAGTTGTTTTTCTTTTCCGAAGTCAAAACAATATCAGAAATACTTCCTGCAGAGAACTCTAGGCAGAATTTTCTTTTTGTCATTGCTGAGCTGTTTTCAAGGATTCGTATCTTAAGATAAGCCTTATATGGTGTGTTTGGCTGTGGCTCTTGCGTCTTTCTGCATAATAATAGTCTGTCCATGGGGCCTGCTTTATTGTAATTTCATTAGATTTCAGTGTAAGCAGCTGGAAACTTGTGGTTAGTAAGTGAGCAGGTTGCAAAAACCAAAAAGCAAAATATGAAAAACAAGCAAAACCAAACAACAACAACAACAAAACCCAGAGAAAACCCAAAGGCCAAGCAAAGATGTTGCAGTGAAAGAGAAGATGGTAGGTTCTCTGTGACCTGAAGAAAGCCCATCCCTCAATCCTGAAAAGGCTTACCCTCAAGTTCAAATATATGTATTCCACAAAATTTAGCTTTATTTCCTGGGCAGGAGTCCTGAATATAGGCAAGAACCAATGGCTAGACTTCCCCAAATCTGACTGTTTGCTATTGAAATTTATCTCATTTTGCTTCTCTTTGCAAGATGGAAAAGGCTTCAATAAGATGTATTATGATAGAATGTAGCTGTGTTGGCAACTCATAGTCCAACTAATAGAACATTAAACAACCCGACAGAGGCATTCCGGTCCTGACTCCACCATTATTTTGCTCTGTGGGTTTTAAATGTCTTGGTGGTGAGTCAGTTTTGACTTGTTACTCTCGGCATCTTCCCTGTAACCACAAACATTCATTGATGGGTCATCCTCAGTTCTGCTAAAGTCACTTAACTGTTTTCTAGAAACATGTTGGGCACTATTTTCAAAACAAGATTGAACAATCTTGAAAGTTTTTAATTTATCAAGTGAGCCAAGCCACAGTCTCCTTAGAGTCCCCTGTTTGGGTCTGTGTGTAAAAGTATGTACTTTTAATTATTTGTACAGTACTTCAAAGATTACAAATTCTTAATAAATATTCATTGATGGTAATAAATTAGTAGAGGACTGGAGATTTTTTAGAGAAAGTGATTTATTTTTTTTTAAGTGTATTTGTGACAGAGAGTATGTGTGAGAGAGAGTAGGGGAGGAACAGATAGAGAGGGGGAGAGAGAATCCCAAGCAGACTTCATGCTGTCAGTGCAGAGCCAGAACTCATGAACCATGAGGTCATGACCTGAGCCAAAGAGCTGGATGCTTAACCCAATGAGCCACCCAGGCGCCCCTGTAGAGAATGTGATTTAAAAAAAAAAGTTTTGTCATTGCCTAGAGATGACTAAAGAAAGAATGAGAAGGATCAGCCTATTGTGTGGAGGGAATGGTGTGTTGAAGGTACCTCGTGCTCAGGACATGCAGTAACAGAATGGCACAGCAGATCGGAGAGACTGTTTTTTGCTTTTTAAATTTTTTATGTTTATTTATTATTGAGAAAGGGAGAAATAGAGCCTGAGTAAGGGAGGGGCAGAGAGAGAGGGAGACACAGAATCTGAAGCAGGCTCCAGGCTCCTAGCTGTCAGCACAGAGCCTGATGTGGGGCTCAAACCCACAAACTGTGAGATCAGGACCTGAGCCAAAGTCAGACGCTTAACCAACTGAGCCACCCAGGTGCCGCGATAGGAGACTGGTTTTGTCTGATTCTGCTACTGCTGCAGCTGACTATGCAACACTGAGCAGATCATGTCAGCTCTCTTGGCCTCAATTATCTCTTTTTTTAATGGAGATAACGGGGTGGGCGTGTATTATTTTTATGGTCTCTAGTTTTGATATTCTGTATTCTATGAAAAGCTAAAAAAGTTAAGCATGACAGTTCTTTTAAAAAGAAATACACATATGGTTTTCATTTCTCTTGAACCACTTTCCCTATCTCTCAGGCAAATGAACTGGTGGGAATTAGAAACTGCTAAAAAGATCTCAAGAACATGGGGCGCCTGGGTGGCTCAGTCGGTTGAGTGTCCGGCTTTGGCTCAGATCATGATCTCATCGTTCGTGGGTTTGAGCCCCATGTCAGGCTCTGTGCTAACAGCTAACTCAGAGCCTGGAGCCTGCTTCCGATTCTGTGTCTCCCTCTCTCTCTAGCCCTTTCCCTGCTCACGTTGTCTTTCTCCCAAAAATAAATAAAACATTAAAAATTTAAAACAAAACAAAAGTCCGAGGGGTAGGCATTGATCTTTTCTGGAGAAGTCCACTCAGTTGGAAAACTGAAGACAAGCACCTCTGAGTCCTCTTGTCCAGCTGCAACCAAATCCAGCACTGACACTCAGCTTTGCCACACCTGTGTCACTAATGTGCCCTCCAGTGAGCAGGCGGTCATGACTATCATCCTCCCTTTGTAAACAAACAACAGCCCTTAAAGGTGACTCGACTTGCCCAAAGTGACAGAAACATGGCAGTGGGTCAGATGGAACTGTGTGTGTTGGTGACATTACAAGCAAAAGGCGGAAGAGTGAGAGACATATCTGCATCTCCTCTTAAGTTCACAAAGCAATGGTCAAGGGCTCTGGTGGAGCTTTAAGTTTGCGTTGGATCCTGACATCATTCTCCCCTTCCTGCCCCTCCCGGAGCCCCCTCCCAGCTGCCCTGCCCAGAGTTACTCACCCAGGTTGTTGGAAACTGGGTGCCTGCGCTCATGTCCCTTCTTGTAAGCTTCATGAAAGGCAACGGGTAATGAAGAGAAGGCACAACAAGGAAGAAGAATGCATCAAAGATCTTCCCTAAGGCCCTGAACTGAAAGGGCAGTTTTCTTGGGAGAGGCTCTGATTTCCCTCTTATATTCTGCAGAAATGAATGGTCATCAGGTTGACTGACAGAATTAGGACATTCTTTCCAAGCATGGATAATTTTTATTTTTCATCTCTGGGGTTATTTCACTCCTCTCTGCTCTATTTCTCCCATAAAAAGGAAAGAATAATGCTTGCTCACTGTGACAAGGAGAAAGTAGCCCAGGGCAGGACTATTCAAAGGAAACTGCTAATTGCACCAAGCACCAAGCACCAACACATGACTGGAAGTGCTAGTAAAGAAAGCATACAGCTCATGGCCCACATGGGTTTACTTATCACTTTGGACCCATGCCCAGGGAGCTCTAAGGCCCTAAAGAACCACACTCACAAGTAATGGAGAAGAACTTTTGGCCCCCCCAAAAAAACACTGAAGGAAATTAGGCATCAATGGTCTCATGCTCTCAGCATGAGGCTACATCACTTTGCTGCCCATTGTTGTCCCTTTTTAAAAATGGGAAGGGTGCCTGCGTGGCTCTGTTGGTTAAGCATCTTACTCTTGATTTTGACTCAGGTCATGATCTCCGGGTTGTGAGACTGAGCTCCACATCAGGCTCTGTGCTGTCAGATTCTGTGTCTCCCTCTCTCTCTGTCCTCCCCCACTCACTCTCCTTCTCAAAAATAAATAAGTAAACATTAAAAAATGAAACATGAAAGAGGGAAAGACAACCTTGATTATTATCAACAAGAGATATCTAGTAACTTTCCAGGTGATGGTGGAACACTGTGAGTACAGTAAGAATAGACTGGATTCCTGGCAGGGTCCTCACATGACTTTCTGTTGTTCTCAACAGAAATGTTACGAAGTCTACTCACCTATTTCTAATATCTAATTGACTTCTTCTCGGGTGGGCTCTTGGGGGAAGGAGTGGGTAACACGGTAATGTATAGTTGATACCGTCCACAGCCATATTGGCTAGACTCACTTTTTAGAAGCCACAAAACAAACAAACAAACAGCAAAAGTCACCCTTGGGTTACCCACCAAATACATTCAGCTAAGGCAGGATGGGAAGAAAATAAGCTTATGATTCAAACATGTACTACCTCTTCATGAGGCCAGAGAACCAAAATGGCACCTGATTCCAAGAAACATTATCAATGTCAAATGTAGCTGAAATATAGACCTCACTGATTTAAAAACAAAAACAAAATAGAACAATCAAGTTCTGAATAAACAGTGCTGAAACCAGAGACCATCCCAGACCTTTTCTAATGCTAATAACCAAGTGGCAAAGCCCCAGTTAGTCCTGTCTCAGGTTCTTCTACAGAGTTTTTGAGCACACCATCACTACTTGAGTTGAACTGAATTCCCAATGTTGAATTGGGTTCTTCAGCCCTGTCAGTTTTCTAATAGGAGAAAAAGCATTTCAGAAGCAATATAAAGCTCTGTTTTCCTATTTTTCGAAAAGCCAGCTGGCCATTCATACACCTACCCATAATCCTCACTAACTGTATAGTCAGGGGAACCAGAGTCCATAAGTATTCTGTCTGTGCCCAAGACTCTGCCAGACAGTGAAGGTAAGGAGGGGCCTATCCTGTAGAGATTTTCCAGAAAATGCAGAAACTGTTCCCATAATCCCATTTTTTACTGCCCACTAGTCTGAAAGGCAGAGACAGCATTTTAAACAGAGGATACTTTCATACTATAAATCTTCAGGCATTTGGGGACACCAAGTGTTTCAATGTAATTGTGGTAAACGTAAAATAATTTACAAATTGTGTGTGTGTGTACATGTGTGCAATGCATGGAAAGAATTTTAACATGAGAAAGGCATTAGATCAGTTTTGCAAAAAGAAAAATCTGTTATCTCAACTATTCCTGGATGTATGTTACACAAATCTAGGTACTGGTTTAAGTTCTGGAATTAATTAGCAAGTGTCTGTTCAAAACATGGGCTTAAAAGACTTCTATTGATAGCATAGCCCTTCTCTAAAATTGCTGCAACATATTTTGATCATTTTTAGAAAAAGCACGCTATAAGCAGGTTTGGCATGTAAAACATTCCTTTGAGATATCCAAATGAATCTCTATATTGAATTTCACATCTTCAAGTAACTCTTGGCGTGCCAGATTTTATATCTCATTACCATATTATTTAACATGATATTTAAATAAGATTCACCAATGAAATTTGAGTAAACTGATCAATGGACACAATGGCCTAAGCATTATCTGGTTGCACGGTGTGCTTGGCCCATTCTCCAGACAAATTTTTTCTCCTATTCTGCAGACAGGCTCTCTGACTATGTCTGGTTATGCTCAGTCTTTGGCTGTTCCCTTAAAGGGATTATCTGAAGGTCACCATTTTTCCTTTTAGAATGACTATCTAACATAATTTCCACTGGGATACTGCTATTTTTCATATAAATTTGTATCAGAAGCCATTAATTCCCACTTGCCCAGAGCCAAGGTCCTAACAGCATGTTGGAATCAAACATTTTCTATTGTTCTAACACAGAGCCAATAAAAAGACATTTATAGAGTGCCTAATATATGCTTCACCCTGTGTTACGTGCTATAGACACAGAAAGGAGTGGCTCACTGTTTTGCCCAGAGGAAGACAGACATTTCATAGAGCAACTGAACCAATAAGGAGCCAACACATCAATGTGTGAGGCATTAGGGGCAGTGATAATTGAATGCAGCACGGGAAAGTTCTAGATAGATGCTCAAGAAGACCTTCAAAGAAGTTGAGGTCTAAGTGGTGGTTTAAAGAAAAAGAAACTAGGATTTGATTCTTTCCTTTTCAAGTACTCAGACTTCAAAGAGAAGGCAATTTCCTTTCAGAAATTTGTCTGAATATCCTAGGAAGAAAAAAATGCAGATGTAGAGATAGTTGCGATAGCCATGACTCGGGCAGATTTGATTCCCTGGAAAAAAGAAGGTAAGAGAAGAGTCCAGAGAGATCCCTCTAATTGAAAGTCAGGAACAGGGAGAACTAAACTTTACCCTAAAATAGAGTCTATGCCTCATTTGCATTCCTTGAACTTGGAGCTTTATTTTAGAATCATTCTCTGCAGCCCAGGCCTCATATGCTTTCCCAAACCCTGGGGAGATTTGCCTGGTGAACTATCTTGTTATGCATCTGATCTCTACTCAGGTATGACTTGAATTTATTTATCCTGAGAGCAACCTTACACAGGAACACAGAACAAAACATTGGAGAAACAGCAGAGGAGTCTTGTGATGTCAGCAGCCAGCACCAGTTTGGAAGCTCAAGGTATAAGGAGAGGGATAACCCACCAGTACCCATCCCACTGGCCTCCCTTAACATTGAACTCCAACTCTAACTTTAACACCATACCTTTGTAGCAGGAGATAAGTTAAAGGGCAGGCTTAGTAGCTTTCGATGTAGCCTGGTTGGAAATCCTTCTCCATTTTCTTAAGTTGACTTAGGTAAATCTTCAGTGTGTAAGTGAAATTTTTCACCATCTTAAATAATTCATCCATTTCCTAAAATTGGACCAAGAGATTGTGGAGTTGTCTGATTCTTTTAGAAACTCAGATCATAAATCACACTCCAACCTACATGATGGTTTCATTCTTTCATCCGCTGGAAGGAAGAATATATGTAAAAGTTAATTAGGATAGATTTGACTAATAAATACTAATACTTAAGTAATAAATACTCAAAACTCCTTTTACGTATACTATAAGGAAAGGTGAAAATAAAAATGGTGAACAGGAAAGTATATTTGCAATATAAATAACAGGCAAAAGTTTATCCCTAGAGTATTTACAAATCCACAGCAGCAACCTCCCAGGAGAAAGCTGGGTGGAGAATGAGCTAGCAGGTCTAATCATTTGAAGAGCTGTTTAGTCACACTAAAAATGAAATAAAGGCAAATTAAACAATGAGATGACATTTCCTTTGTATGGGGTTTGCAAAACGAAGATAATACGAGGTGAGCAAGTGGGAAGCAGGTTACTTCCACACACTGTGACACAAGTGCGCATTGCTGCAACCCCTTTTTTTCAAGGGCAGCTTGTCAAACCAACAAATGTCTTAATGTGGGTAATTTTTGACCTAGCAAATTCACTTCTAGGACTTACTTTTAGACAATAGTAGAAGGATGCGTAAAAATTTTTCCACAGTACACAGATATCTGTGTAAGGCTTGTTTACAGCAGCAAATTCTGAAAAGAGCCTAAATATTCATCAGAGAAGGACTGAAGGAATGCACGCACACACATGCACGCACACACACGCATACCTGTGGGCACCGTGCCACCGTTTCACACAAGGAGTTCCATCTAGCGGCACTGGTTCAGGGACTGAACTCTGTCACTAATAGATCTATGTTTAATGTATGTCTACCAGTTATGAGCCATGTAACCTGGGTAAATCATTTGACCTCTGTAAGCGTCAGTATCTCATTGTTAAAAAGGAGGACAACACTACTACCTGTGTCTTAGGATGGGGCTGAAGGGTAAGAGTATGAAAGGAAAGTGCTCAGACTGCCACCTGGCACACCCCGGGCAGAAGGGCCCAAGTGCAGTTGGCGACCAAGCCTCTTGACTCCATACTCTCAGTTTCCATGCAAAAGGACTAACTAAGCAGACCCCAGGTTTTACCTCTTTTTTTTTTTTTTATGTTTTATTTGTTTTTGATACAAAGAGAGACAGAGCATGAGCGGGGAGGGGCAGAGAGAGAAGGAGACACAGAATCTGAAGCAGGCTCCAGGCTGACGCGGGGCTCAAACCCACGAACGTGAGATCTGACCTGAGCCGAAGTCCAACTGAGCCTTAATCAACTGAGCCACCCAGGCACTTTGATCTTCCCAAGACCTATTAAAATAAAAATGTTTAAAAAAAGAATAAACTTAGAGAAGACACTGTAAAAAAAGGAACAATCCAATCAGTTTTCTTTTGTGATTGAAATTATTACTGCTCTTAAAAATGAATGGACTGCAGGGGCTCTGGGTGGCTCAGTCGGTTGAGCATCCGGCTTCGGCTCAGGTCATGATCTCACGGTTCGTGGGTTTGATCGTGTGTTTGCACCCTGCGTCCGGCTCTGTGCTGACAGCTAGCTCAGAGCCTGGAGCCTGTCTTTGGATTCTGTGTCTCCCTCTCAAAAATAAATAAAACGTTTAAAAATTCTTTTTAAAAATGGATGGACTGGTAAACAATATTGAAGAAGTTTTTTTTTCCAAAATTTAGAGCAAAAAGACATTGGTGGAATGTAGGATGAAAGATAATTAAATAGTAATAATAAAAATTCGAATAGCCAACATATGGGGCACCTAGGTGGCTCAGTGGTTAATTTCTGACTTAAGCTCAGGTCATGATCTACTAGTTTGTGAGTTCAAGCCCAGTGTCGGGCTCTGTGCTAACAGCATGGAGCCTGGAGCCTGCTATGGATTCTGCATCTCTCTCTCTCTCTGCCTCTCCCCCTCAAGAAACATTAAAAAAAATTGTAATAGCCAATGTATACGAAAAGCACTTGAATATGTGTCACTCACTGAGTTACACCCATTTCATGCATTATTTCCAACAGTTGCCCCAGAAAAATCTGTGAGGTGGCCAGTAATAATACTATTCCCTCTCTTTACATTGGGAGAGATTGAAGCATTAAGAAATTTAAAAAATTTGCCCAGGTCACAACTAGTATGTGGTGGATTTAGGATATGCACAGAGCCACTGTGGCTCTGTGCTAGATTGTTTCTGTCCCCAGGGCATTTCTGCCACCCCTGCTAAGGCCTTTCCTGCATCACAAAGAAACAGGAAGTGCATTTCAGAGACTGCCCTCCCCACATGGTTTCAGGTTAGAGCCTGTGGTGGGTACCTGTGATTTGGAAGGTCCAAAAGAAGAGGACTTATGCTAAGGAGCTGTCGCCAGCAGATACATGAGCAGAGGCTGCCTGTGAACTTTGAGGCAGCTTCAAGATGAACATCTAGAGAGTCTCATGCATGGGGACTGCAGACTGAGCTAGTCAGTGACAGTTCAAGAACTTGCCCTCTTCCAGCCTTTCCAATGTTTGTTCCTTGTATTAAAACATTTCCTACTGAAAAACACAGAAGGGCTTTTGTTTTCCTGATCAAACTCTGATTCAGGTGCCAAACACTGAGACCCAATCCAGGAAGTCCCATATCTAACTAATAAATGTCCCAGAAACAGCACAGAAAATTGAAGGGAAAAAAGTATCCCTTTTTACCAAGTATCCAAAAGTAGACTCTCCGCCCTCAGAAGTCACAATACTTAGATTAAAAGAGCCATGTACAGAAGAATGAATTTGAAAACAAACAAAAAAGGGGCGCCTGAGTGACTCAGTCAGTTAAACGGCCCTTTTGATTTCGGCTCAGGTTATGACCTCACACGGGTCATGGGTTTGAACCCTGGGTTGGGCTTGGGCTCCACACTGACAGTGCAGAACCTTCTTGGGATCCTCTCTCTCCCTCTCTCTCTCTGGCCCTCCCCCCTCACTCTCTCTCTCCCTCAAAAATAAATAAACTTTAAAACGAACAGGGGCACGTGGGTAGATCAGTCAGTTGAGCATCTGGCTTCAGCTCAGGTCATGATCTCACGGTTTGTGGGTTCGAGCCCCGTGTCAGACTCTGTGCTGACAGCTAGCTCAGAGCCTGGAGCCTGCTTCAGATTCTGTGTCTCCCTCTCTCTCTGGCCCTCCCCTGCTCATACTGTCTCTTTCTCAAAAATAAATAAAACATTAAAAAATAAATAAAACAAACAAAAAAATGAATGAAACAAACAAAAACAACTAATCAACCTTGTGATATTTTAGAATGCCAAAAATTAAAAGAATAAGAGAACATTCAGAGAGGGAAAAAGAAAGAAACCTACGAGGAATGTTAATTAGACTGGTTTCCGACAACATCATGGAAGGTGCTCAT
>NC_043704.1:58243430-58346161 GCF_006229205.1 Suricata suricatta
AAAAAAGGAACAATCCAATCAGTTTTCTTTTGTGATTGAAATTATTACTGCTCTTAAAAATGAATGGACTGCAGGGGCTCTGGGTGGCTCAGTCGGTTGAGCATCCGGCTTCGGCTCAGGTCATGATCTCACGGTTCGTGGGTTTGATCGTGTGTTTGCACCCTGCCTCCGGCTCTGTGCTGACAGCTAGCTCAGAGCCTGGAGCCTGCTTCATATTCTGTGTCTCCCTCTCTCTCTGGCCCTCCCCTGCTCATACTGTCTCTTTCTCAAAAATAAATAAAACATTAAAAAATAAATAAAACAAACAAAAAAACGAATGAAACAAACAAAAACAACTAATCAACCTTGTGATATTTTAGAATGCCAAAAATTAAAAGAATAAGAGAACATTCAGAGAGGGAAAAAAGAAAGAAACCTACGAGGAATGTTAATTAGACTGGTTTCCGACAACATCATGGAAGGTGCTCATAAATGTTGGGGAAATGCTTTCAAAGATCTGAAAGGACACGATTACAACCCCAAATTCTATATCCAGCCACGCTATATAAATGCAGGGTTAGAGGAAGATATAAACATTTTGGGTAGGTACACTAAGAACTCCAAAATTTTAACTTCTAAGCATGATTTTTTAAACGACAAGGTCCTAGTCCCATTGATAAACTTCCTAGAGAATGCAAGATGATATAAAGTCGTTTTAATACTACTGGCTGATTTCCATGAGCATTAAAAAATATATAGCACATAGCATGACAAGCTTTCTCTTTCATGTAAATTATTTAGAACAAAAGTATTGGAGGTATATAGGAATAAAAACTATATAATAGAACGAATAGTGTGGGCCTATGGCAAGATTGAGAAGATAGTACATAAATGAAGTTTTGAGAAAGACTTTGATAAAGGTAAGGACTTAATATATTATCTCTTGCAAATATATTTACATTTTAAAAGAAGAGACTTAAAAGACACAGTGGAGCCCAAAGCAGAAACTCCTCAGCCACAGCAAAGCCGGGGCAGAAGTGTCCAGGGACCATTGTTGTTGTGATTTGCTGCCTGAAGACAGCGCACTTTCCTTGGCTTAGACTCCATGCTCCTCACCCACCTCATGGAAGCCGCTGCTTTGCCCCCCAGAAAGGTCTCCTACGGGGAAGATAGTGTGAGGCTCATCGAAGGGAGTGCTGTTACTTGCCTACAAGTTTCATTTCTCATTATAAAGTAGTACATTTAGCAACCTGGCTCAGGCACCAATACCTTTATGTTTGTTTCCTCCTATTTGTCACCGTTATGGTTTTTTTTTAATCTTGTTGAATTGTGTCTTTCTGTGTAATTTCAACTCTTACTTGGAGTGAAGAAGAGTGTATCTAAATAATATCAATGACACTAACCTCATGAACCCGCGGACACGTGGACCCGCTGGAGTTTCTGGTGCTAAATGGCTGGGATTAACCTTGTTGTCAGGGTTCTTGGCTCCACACACAGACACTAACTCTGCTTTAAGCAGAAAAGGAATTTATTGGAAGGGTGTCACATAGTTGACAGAATGGGTAGGCAGGCTGAGGAGAAACACAGGAGGAAACAGGAAAGATAAAACAGAGCTGAGACAGCACCACAAAACAGTCCCAGATGCTGTCACACACACCAGCTATGGCTCCGCTGGCCACATCTGGACGCTACCCTCCTTCGGGGGCACTGGCCAGCATCTCTGAGGCCTCTGGCACGTTTGCAATCCTCAGCGATGCCGCTGGAGGCCTGAAATGCCAGGGAACTGGGGTAGGAAACATCTGGCCCTCTGGGCTTGGGTCTCTTTGTTGGGATTCCCTGAAACTGGAAGGCAGGGCAGTCAGAAATGACAAAAGCCCACTTCACTTGGTGACCTTGTGAGGCGGTACCAGAGCCGCCAGGTCTCTCTTTATTCTCACCTCGCTTCTCTTGTTATATTGAGCAGTTTGCAAAACAGGGTAACCCGTGTTCGATTAATTACATTTGCATCGTATATATTTCTCTCAAAGTCAGGCTTCAACCATGAGATTCTCATTTATGATTTTTGAGTCTTTTTGTGTGAACTTCTAAGTAAACTTGGAGAAGCTGAGGAGTATTTCCCGTTAAATTCTATTAGGACATACGTTTCAGATTACCTTGAGTCATTTTCATTAAAAAAAAATCCAGTTTGAAGATAAGCTCAGAGACTGAATTTTCTAACGTGATTAACTGCCAACAATGTAAGATGCTTATTTCATGAATTCTTGAAAGAGATTTTAAACTGTGATAGCACACAACCGCTGACCTACTTCAACTTGAGAACCAAGTAGATATCACTGGTAAATGCTGCTAAAAACAATCCGAAGGCGTCTCTTTTAGCGGTGTATGAGAGATGAGGTGAGTACATAAAAAAGTAATTAATACCCACTCTGGGTTGATATTATGCACTCAATTATATTCACAAGTAAGATTTATGTTTTACTGGATCTGACTGTATCCTGTGCGATTCCAGTAACATTCCCCACGTTTGTTTTAATCTCCTTTACCTTCTATGTCCTGGAGGGTGGTGGTGGTAAATTTAGTTTGTCAACCTATGTTAATTTTACAAGAATCCAGATGGAACTGTTGTGTAAACAAGAAGGGCCTTGCAGAGTTTTTTGGTGGTTAGACTGGAGAAGTCACAGCTGAACTCAAAAATATGCTGCCCGGGGTAATTTTTCATTTTTCCCCCATAATTTTAATGGCTGGAATGAAAGAGCCGTTTTTCTTTAACAATAGTATCCTTGTTAAAAATGCTTTAAAGAGCTGTTCCACTACACTGAAACTGTCTAATTAAAGCACTAATATAACAAAGACACCAGCAGTTGCTAAACCCAAAGAATATAATTCCATCTCGTGGCAGAAATTTTCAGGGTGATTTTTGTTCAGTGTTTCGCTTGATTCCCAGGTTAGGGGACTCCTGTTTATTAGACATTTCTTTGCAGAGAAACATCATTAATCTGTGAGATTCCCTACAATGGGATATTATTTTCCTCAACAGAGGCTGTTATTGAAACTGCATATTATCAAGGCAGCTGTTCGATTAAGTTCTTATAAAGGATTAGGGGGTTATATGAGTACCTAACAGCTGCACCAGCGAGGATAAAACCGGGGTTTCTAAATCATATGCCCCTGGGCGTATGCAACCAAATGATATATTCTTTACTCATGCAGCAAAATACTCACATTTAAAGGGAAAACTAAATGCGGAACCAAACCTCATTCATCTGCGAGCAAAACACTGCGTGAACACAAATGAAGAATAAACAGAAATGCATAAAGTGTTACCTTCCTCTGGAGGAGTCTGCCATAGTCTCAATAGGCAAGACGAAAAATTTCTGAACACTCAATCAAATTAAAGATTTCAGCAAATGTCTGAAAGCATTGGAGAAATTCTGCAAGTTAGTGCCTGGGCATTGCAGAAGAATACAGATAGAAGAGTATTTCAGGACCAGAGGTTACAGAAGACAGTTGATGTCATTTATCAATTAAATTCTCTGAGAAAGAATTCAGGATTGTCTGAAGTGTAAAAAGTTAAAGTTGCAAGTGACTCAGGAGATCATCTCCTCCTCATGTTCCCTAAATTTATCTATTGACAAGAATCATATGAGAAACTTGTTAGAAATAAAAGAAATTAATTAAACAAATATAAGTAAAATAAAATAAAATTATAAAACTAAAGCTAAATCGGGTCATCTGGGTGGTCAGTTGGTTCAGCATCTGACTCTTGATTTCAGCTCAGGTCATGATCTCACGGTTCATGAGCCAGGGCCCCACACGGGGGTCTGAGCTGACAGCACGGAGCCTGCTTATGATTCTTTCTCCTCTCTCTGCCTCTCCTCTGCTCACTCTCTCTCCTTCTCTCAAAATAAATGAATAAACATTTAAAAAATGTTTTAAAAAATAAAATAAAAATAAATTCAAAAATGAAATAAATAAAATATATGATGCTTTCCTCAGCCTTACTGACCAAGGAATATGTGAACTTTCTTTTATTTATATTTAAATAATTAATTATAATTTAATTAAATAATGTTAAACTGACTCTGAAGGCCCAAGAAACTGTATTTTTGCCCTAGATGATTATTTTCAACTGGGAAGTTGGAGAAAAGCTCTTCCAAGTCAACTTTGTGATCTCAGAAAATAAAGCATCAAACAAGTATTAAATGTAAAAAAAAAAAAAGAAAGAGAGAGAGAAAGAGGAAAAAAAACAGATGGAGACAAAGATGTTTAAGTGAGTAAGGGAGTGAGTGTGTAGGATCACCTTGAGGCAGAGCAGGGAGAGAAAATCCATGCAAGGTCCAGGCCTGAAGGGCTGTGGCCCAGTGTCTTTCTCATAACTGACCTTCAAGAAATACCTGATGCTGGCTGGCATGAAAAGGAAGCAAAAAACAAAAACTGTTGTAGCCCTCAACGATGACCTGCTTACTACCACCTTATATTCAGTCCATTTTGTAAGGTCTCTGGTTGGAGCACATGTGCATCTTAAAGAGTCTCCGGTGGATCGGTGTAGCAAGACTGGGTGCAAACACTCGGTGCCTGGGAAACACTTAAACACCAAGGACATAAAGAGATCTGAGGTGGGGAGCTGAAACTTAAGAAAAGGAGACTCTAGGCTGTGTCGCAGAGAGCATGCACACCCAGATGCTTATTAGATTGTGGTAGATTTTTCTAAAGCATGTGATAGCATGAATAGTTCACCAAATAATTTTTAACTGGCATAGAAGACCTTGAAGAAAATTAGTTAAAACGAGTCCAAGCCCTCAGGAAACCGCAGAAACATAAACTGCCATATGGGGGGAATCTCATTTGGGGTGGGGGGAGCAGATAACCTAATGCTTTCTCCACCAGCCGCCATCACGCATGCTCTGCTTCTCTCTGCCTCCCTCCGCCAGTGGCACTTTATAAACTTCAGTGTGCATGTGTGTGTGTTTGTGTGTGTGTGTGTGTGTGTGTATTTTCTTTTTGCAAAGAAGTGCCTATACTTACATCCTAATACATTCTAAAATTCTCTTTTCGCACAGACTCTCCACTTTCTTATTATTGAATTTGTGACGGACCTTCATAAAAAGTTGATTTACAAAACACATAGAAATAATGAGGTTTTGACATTAAAAGTTTATTTCTTGACATTTGGAGTATATAGGTTTTTTTCAATACCAGAATTGGAGTTTCTTAGGAACATCAAATTGTCATTAAATTCCTTTTGAACAAAATATTTCAAATGCTTTTTTTGTGTGTGTGAGGGTATAGCTTGAAGAATCCAGGGCTTGACAAGGGGTGAGTCAACCACCGTGATGAAACCAGGACTGTACCGGACTCGGGAGAGACAGATGCAGCAAGTCGCCCTTTGCTAACAGGTCCTAACAGTAGCAGTGTCGGTGGGTCCCTGCCATCTGGAGCCTGGATGCCCCACTCAGGATGCAGCATTAAGGCTGTAGAGTTCACTGTGAAATTTATGAAAAGAAAGGGAAGAGAAAAATTCCTGTTTCTCAGAGTTGATTGGAATGAAAATGTAATTATATGTACATATATAGTTTTATATATATAATCTGTCAATTATCTATTTATCCGTATATACACACACACACACACACACACACACACACATATATATATATATCCCATATATATGTATATGGGCAATGAGTAATTTTTGTTTTATCATACAAATTTACTGTTTGTACCAACTGAGTTAAATATGGCAAAAAAATAATAATAAAGTTACTAAATGCCAGCATTGGACATTATCCAAATCAGTCTTCATAGCTACCCTATAGTTATCACTTTTTCCCCAAATTTATAGGCGAGGATCCAGTCTCAGAGAGGTTAGGTAACTTGCCTAAGGGCACACAACTCTTAAATAAGTCAGATTTTGGACTTGGGCTTATCTTTTCCCAAATTTTTTCTTCAAAATTTTATGTTGCAATAAACATATTTATTGTTGGTTCCTAACAGCAGCAACATGCAGTTTGTAAGGGAAGGGTCTTTGAGGCAGAGAACTTGGTGTAGCCGTCAGAAGGGAAGATCACCTGGAGTCCCGGTTTCGTCATTTTCTCTTCTTGGATTTAGGCTGTAGCCACACTTCTGCAAAAGCATCTCAGGAAAGGGATCTCTAGGCAGAGTCTCCTCTTCCACTCGTCAGGGTTTAATACACATAACACAGCTTCTCTTCTTTGCACGTTGCTAACCCCTACTCAGGGCTGAATTAAGTCTACGGTGAATTAAAATAAGACTGGATTAGAAACACAAAGTACTGAGCAAAACTCTTTTGAAACTCAACAGCAGTTTCTGGCAACAGAAACCAAGTTGTCATTTTTTAAATTCTTATTTTACCTTATTTAGAGCTGTAAGATAGACTTAAGGGGGCCTCTCAAATCAGAACTTTATGTCAGTGAATCTTTGTTGACATAAAAGAACCCCCCCCATGATGCTAATACGGGTCACATCAATAACAAAAGCTTCCATTTACTGGCAGAGTTGAATAAAGTTTTCGATTAGAAAAAGCGGCATCTCAGATAACAAGAAAGGCTTTTGTAACAAACTAGCAAACTTGGAATACTTTTTATTGAAAGTTAGGCTTATGTGGCTATTAAAAGGCAGATTTGTGTTGGACTGGGGACCCATTTGACACTAGTCTCTGGGGAAGGAATAGAAGGAAGAAATGTTTTTCTATTTTCTTGTTTCTGCAACGCCCATTACGTTTGAGTTTTCCCCTCGAGAGACCTGTGGGGTCAGTGAGCCCAAGAGCCAGAGTTCACATTAAAAAACTAAAGCAATCATTTCCCCCATTTTCAGTTTTAATTGCTTCACCCTGTGTCATTAATATTAAATAGGGGGGTGGGGGAAGGGCTCATCTATACCACTGTTGAGAGCCTTTAAAACTAAGCAAGTTTGGAATGCTACCCCAATTCTGCAATTCTTCAATTCAGCCTAGAACCTCAGACTGAATAAAATTCAGTTTTCTCTTCTGATGTGAAGAGTAACTTGAAGCTGATCACCCAGACTGGAAATTGAGCAAGTGGTTCCCAAAGCAGAAGCAGGCTCTGCATGCACACGGGGGTGGATAAAGCTCAACGTCTCCTCAGGCACGTCGATTCAGAAAGGAATGGACACTGTTGATGAAATTTATCACACAGGATGGGATGCAAGCAAATCCTTCATCCTAAAAAGGACAGAAACCCAGAAGGGAATGACTGGGGAGAATGAGTCACTAGCAGCTGTTAAGAATCATAGGCCTCTATTCCTGATTTAACTCCCTCCTTTATCTGCCCCAGAGGCTCATGGGCCTCAAACCGTCTGCTTAGAATCAGCTCGAGGGCTTGTTAAAAGACGGATTGCTGAGCCTAGTCTTCGGAGTTTCCGGTTCAGTAGATCTGAATGAGGATAGAGACTCTCTCTGCTTAAGTTTCCTGGTGATGCTGATGCTGCTGGTCAAAGATATTGGACTGTAAGAACCAGGGGCTCTAGGTAATACACATTTCAGAATTGAGCCAAAGGGACCAAGATAAGTTTATCTACTTGGAAAAGCAGCCCAATATTTCTTAAAAATAGAGACTGCCATGCTAACCTGGAAGGGATGCTGCTAAGAGCTAGGATAAGAGGTCAAAGGAACAGGGTTTATTAAACAAGTGATGTCCCCTATTCTGAGGATCATCTAGAGAATTCCCACCAGATTCCCCCCAGGACCAGAGCAGTTTGGGCCAAGGTCAGCCTGTCCTTGGGGAGGCACGATAAGGTACCAGTTCACTGGTGCCAGACTCTATTTAGATTTGAGACCTGAGTCTACTACCTAAGATTATGATCTTGTTTGGTCACTTAACTTTTCCAAACTGCTGTCTCCTGAGGTGTAATATCGGGAAATAATACCACTGACAGCATCAAGTTGTAAGATTGAAGTGAGATGACGTTTAGAAATCTTTAACATAGTGTCTCAAGCGTAACAAGGCTTTGGTAAACGCTAGCTGTTAAGAACTGTTCAATAATAATAATATAACTAGCCTTATCACACCATTATTACATAGCCTTATGTATAACACCTTTCCTACATTCAGCAAATTTTGTAGTGTCTGTCTCATCTTCAGTTTTGGAAACTGAGGCACTCAGAGCCTAAGCATCTTGCCAAGGGGCATCCTAGGGAGCTCTCTGAAGTTATGCCCTGAGATGCCACTATGAGCATCATATCTAATCTCAGACATTTAAATGTGGTCTGATCCAGACCCTCTGGACGGCCCTCCCCGAGAACCTGGCCACACTCCTCGGCATTAAAGGAGGAGGTATTATTTCTTCAGGCCCCCCTGGAGTCTCACTCTGCCTTTTTTGGCCTACATGCTGCTCTATGTAGTTTGTGTCTGAAATGGAAAATTTCTGTAACACAATACCCAGCTCTGATCCCTACAGACTCTCAAGTTGGTTTTTTTTTTGGTTTGGTTTAAACTATGACTTCATGTGCAAAAAGAAGCCTCATTTCCCAGAGTTCTCAGCAGAACACTGGTGCCTAGGAATTCCAAAGAACTAATTTCACTTTTCTGAAAAAGCAGAACCATGACTAAGAAGTGAGAAAAGAAATGGGAAAGTTAAAACTACCTGCCCGGTTGATGTGGGACATGTGGCTCTGCGGGCTGGCTCTTCTCCTGCTCCCCTCCCCCAGTGTGCTGTGATTTCTACTCCCACTGGCACACCCAAGGAAAGAGAAGAAAGCATGGCTGCCCTTAGCTTCATGACCCTGCCTGAAGGTGGAAGGCAAGGATTAGAGTTTTAAGTCATAGACTCACTAACATTTTTCCCTCCTAGAGTGTCAACCCTTCACAGACTGTGCCTACTACGAGCTTGAACCAATCTGAACAGGGCAATGGGTTTCCACCGAGTGATTTGCTTCTCTGACCAGCTGCCCTGACCTAGGGGAGGACTGCACACTTTGGAGCCCAGCTGCCTAGCGTTTATTCCCAGCTCTGCCCCTTTACTAACCAGCTGGGTGACCTTGAGCCAGTTTCTCACCTCTCCATGTCTTCGTTCCTCATCCAGAAATGAGGTTTGATTCCTACCTCATAAGATTTTATAAGGAATGGGTTATTTAATACAGTATAAAGTGTTCAGGAAAGTTCCTGGCACACAGTAAGCTGTACATTGGTGCTATTATTATTATTACTACTTCTACCCTAAGGCAAGTAATGGAGCAGTTCCGGCTACATCTGTTCAAGAAAACATAACGGCAAAAAAGGAAGGAAGTAGTTTGGTGATGGCACAACTGCAGAGTCAGGTAAACCTGACCTTTGACCCTTAACTGCTACTTGAGTTGAGTGACCTTGGGCAAGTTATGAACCTCTTTGAGATGCAGATTTCTGTTGATAAAATGGAGACAGTAGCACCTACCTCCTAAGGTTCCTGGGAAAATCCAATGAAGTAATGTTTAGGAAGCACTTGGCCATTGGTCAGTAGGCAGAGAATAGGAGTTATATGGTAACCTACTCACATGAACAAAGAAACCCGTTAACTGCTAAAATCGCCTATGACTGCCCTACTTGATACAACTAACTAAATAAGTCTAACATCGAAGATTCTTACAAACAGTATATTAGTGGGTGACTCAGTGGATCAGTCAGTTGAGCAGTGCTCAGGTCCTGATCTCACAGTACGTGAGTTCAAGCCTGGCATTAGGCTTTGTGCTGACAGCTCAGAGCCTGGAGCCTGCTTCAGATTCTCTGTTTCCCTCTCTTTCTGCCACACTCCCATTGATTCTCTCTCTCTTCCTCTCTCTCAAAAATAAACATTTAAAAAATTTTTAATTAAAAATAAAAATATGCATACATTAGTTTCCTGACATAGTGGTTTGACTTAGCATTTTTCAACTCTATGATGTTGCAAAAGCAATATGCATTCAGTAGAAAGCATACATGACATTAAAAACATTGATCTTCTCTCAGGCTAGCAGTAGGCAGCCCACCTCTCTCCCAGGATGCTGGGCAGCCAGTGGAGCCACATTCCCCAGTCAGCCTCATGATTATGAGGGCAAACAACTGATCGATACACTCACAACCATTTGGATCTTCACTTTCATTACAATTCAGTAAAGTACATGGGATGTTCAACACTGGCTCATCAAACAGGCTTGATGTGAGGTGATTTTGTCCAACTGGAGGCTAACGAAAGTGTTCTGAAGATGTCTAAAATAGGAGAGGCTAAACTATGATGTTCTGTGGGTTAGGTATATTCCATGAATTGCCGACCTAGGATAGTTTCAATTTACCATGAGTTCATCAGGTCACAACCCCACCGTAAGCCGAGGAAGTTCCGTCTAATCAAAGAATACACAATAAAATAGCACGTTCTTCTGTCTCTTGCATTAAACTTGGCTTGCTGTCTGGACTGATAAATTGCTTCTCCTTCCTACTCTCAATTTAGCCTCTTTTCTTTGCCAATCACATTTTTGTTCCAGTTATTCATGTTGGTGTGGAGTTTTACCAGGTTTCACAAGGGAATCAGGATGAAAGTATTGTCCAGACTTTCAGATTTCAGCCACCAGAGGATGTAAAATTTTATCATGAAATGGAGGCCCTTAAGGTATCACTAGCAGGGCCATAGCATTGCTCAAGCTCAGGGATGGCAGATTTTGTCACAATGTATTACAACTGTGTGGCAAAGGGTGACGCTGACAAAGCATACAACAGATCAAGCACCCCCTGAAGTTGTGCAGCAACACAGCTCTGATCCCAAAACACAGCATATAAGGTCCACTTACTCACACTTGGAATCTGACCACCACCACCCCCTACTTTTCATGAGTCAGACTCTGTCTCCCAAGCCTTCATTTATACTTGCTTAGGGGGAATGTGTTCATCCCTGGGTGATCTAGCCATGAATAGGAATTGCAGAATCACCAATTCTGAGAGTTGGGAGACATACACAGGTCATCAGGCCAACCCTCTCCAGTGCCCCAGGGAACTTGTCAGTGCAGTTCCAATTTGCCTTTTGTCAGTAGAAAAACCACTTCCGAGGAGTGTCAGAATTCCCGGACCTGTCATTCCCACAGCAGGACAGTGGGAAAACCAGGAGAGGTGATGCGCCCTTGGCCCTCAGCTGTCTCTACCAGCATCTGTGTTTGAAGTGCCTAGGTGTAACATTCAGGATTTCCCAAAGACACAGGAGAGAACAGTGATGTTGCCACTCAAGGAGCAGAGAGGAAAAAATGGATGAACCCGGACACCAGTGGAGGGAGATCATGGAAAGTGGTGACTCCAGCCCTAACCAAGCGGATGTTCTTTTGCTTTTATACCTCCCCTTCCCCACTCCTCACTTGCTTCTTCCACAACAATATCATAGAAAAAGCCATTTAGAGCTAAAAGTCATAGACAAAATTACCTCGTCCTAAGGCTCTCAGTTCGCAGACGAGATAACAAGCCCCAGATGTCAGGCAGTAGAAAGCATCCAGGAAAGATGATCGATCCAGAAGTCACTTATGCTTTCAGCTGCTTTTAAAAAGAAAGAGAGATGTATCTGGGTCAGAGTAAATGGTATTTTTATCTCCATTATGTAGATAAAGAAACTACAGCCCAGAAGTAAACAGTGATGCATTTCTTTTCTGGTTCTTAAACTACCCTGCTGGGTTGGACGATGCATCAGAGCTTGAACTAAAAACCAGAACCAGCTTCTCTCCACCAGCAACCTGAGAACTGAACCTGATAGATGGCTGGGAGGACGTGGTCCCATTCTTTGACTCTTGAGGTGGAAAGAAAGCCGTCTTCATTCATTAATGTTGGATCTACTTTAACATTTCACTGTTGTCCTTTCTTTCTCTGCATGCACTTCTTTACACACCCTGCAAGAGGGAAGAACAGCTGTCTGGAGTGAGAGCACCAGGCTCTTTTATAGAATACCTGTGTCACCTTTTGCAACTTCACGTCTTCTCCCTCTGTAAATTAAGGATTATGATAATGTCCTTCACATAGCATTGTTGTGTAATAAAATGATGACATGTAACTGCTTTTTAAACCATGAATCAGTAATTCCTAAGTAATTTGGTTTGAGAACTTTCTTAAGAGTTTGCTGAATGTTAAAGACCTTCACCAAAATTCCTGTGTGTAGACATGAAGCTTTGCATGTAACTCCAGAGGGTTTACAGACCCCCTGAAGGCCTCAGCTTAACACCTGCTCTAAAACTGCTTACCAGATGTGAAATATTTCAGTCTGAACAAACGCAGCATTTCCCCAACTTGGCATAAACTAGGGTGTGTCATTCATTTATTCATTAAACCCTTACTTGGGCCTTATGAGGTGCTGGGTCTACAGAGGCACAGATATCCTTATCTTTTAGGGGTTCACAATCCTGAAGATGTATCAAAGCAGAAGAATTCCTTCATATGCTTTTTATCAACTGAGAAGGTCACCTCACTCTGGCATCTGGCCTCAAAGCCCCTGTAGGTTACTCTGGTCAGTTAGAGGGCAGTGTCATCATAGCTTATTTGAGACAGGAAACCTGTGTAAAAAATATCAAGGGATGTTTCCCAGCTCTGTGAAGGAAAGATCTGGGTGCACACAAGCAGAGGGAAGCTGTATTCAGCTTTGGGTGAATCACTCTTCCTCACAGTCCTGGGGTCTCCTAGTGGGAATCCTTCATGCCAATAAAAGGGCATCTGTAAATATCCGCCATTCTTTCACATTCTACTAAGCAGAATCTTATAGATTAGTGCTGCCAAACTAGAGAACCAAATGTTTGCAGTAATAAAACACCAAATCAGAAACAGGAATTCTCACCATGAGGAAAGTTTTCTTTTTCTTTCTTCCTTCCTTCCTTCCTTTCTATCTTTCTTTTTCTTTCTTTCTTTCTTTCTTTCTTTCTTTCTTTCTTTCTTTCTTTCTTTCTTTCTTTCTTTCCTTCCTTCTTTCTTTCTTTCTTTCTTTCTTTCTTTCTTTCTTTCTTTCTTTCTTTTCTTTTAAATTCCTTCAATCACTCTACACTTAATTTAAATTACACTTTCTAGTTTGAGAGATCATAAAAAAACATATTTCTCTTATCTGAAAATGAGGATAATAATCATGACTTCTGCATTTAGTTGTGAGATTAAATGAGATATTTTATATAAAGTGCTCAGAATGATTCCCGGCACTTAGTGATAGCTCAACAAATACTAACAATTATGACTAACATGACCCTGTCCCCAACAGCTGTATCCTTAGCTATTGCCAGAAGCCCTCTGAGTTTACTAACAATGGGAAATATGTTTTGTTGTAGCTGCCATTCTCCAGAATATCTTTGAAAAATCTGGCTGCTAGATTTGTCTGCAGAGACGTTAATATTTTGTAATGACTGAGGCTTGATTTTCCAAGCTCCTGACTGAGAGGTATATGAATCGGGTTTTATAGGGGAAGGAGGTGGAACTTAGGAAGAGCTGGTAAGATGTGATAAAGGGTGAGGCTTGGAAGTTAAACTGGAAGTGAAGAAGCAGAAAGAGAGATGTTTGATCCTCACTGGGAGTGCCCAGAAGAAAATTAGGAAAAGGCAAGAGGAGAAACAATCAATGGGTGCACTTTTCCTTGTTAGAAAGGAGTTTGGGCAATAAATTGAGCTAACAACATGAGTAATGTCCAGGCAAATTATCTCATTTGGTTTTGGATGATTTTCACTAGAAACTGGATTGAGGAATAAGACAGAATCTGTGCACAGAGCAGAATTAGGAAGTGGTGCCACACACCAAGGGAAACAGGCATGTTATCATAAAATCCTCTCCCCCCAACTCGGCCTCCATGGCTAAGGTGGTTTCCTACGTGCATGTAGTCTGTCACAGTGCTTTCCACACTGAAGTAAGGTTATTATTCTCTGCAAACGGCAGACTAGGTTCTGATGATCTGGGGAAGAAGGAAATGTAAGAGCTCAGTTGGTAAAAGCTGAGGTACTGACATGATGTATGGAAGGCCCTTCTCTCTCCTGGACCAAGCCCTGACCCATGACTGAAAACACTGGAAGTGACCAGCCTCAGGCATTCAGGGACTACCTGGGGAATTGAAGGTCCACTCATCAAAGAGCTAGTCGGCCTCCATCCACACCCTCTGGACACAAATACGTGAATCACCAGTGCAGCTAACAGACCCTTGCTGACCAAAGGTCTGTACTACTGCCTGCGATTTAGACGGCTTCCTGCTCACTCCCAGCACCCAGCCTCCTGTGTTCCCAGAGTTCACTCTGCCTTGCTAGCTCATTTTGCATTGTCTGGACAGGCCTACATGAAGCGGTCCTCAGAGACAATACTCAGATTCACGTCTGGAATGCTTCAACATACCATCCAACCAACTCCCACTCTCATTTTTGCCTAAGGGAGAGATTTGCAAATGCCCAAGGAGCCCTCCGGCCACCAGTAAGCAGTGTCTTGTGTCTTTAATTATGGGTCAATGTAAACAGAGCCTTCAGTGAACTGCTGCCTTCCTTTCACCTCTGACCCGTGGTCAGACACGCGGCCCTGAGTGTTGCCAGATGGAAATTGTTAGAGAGGATCCACATTCAATGGAACTTTTATTTGTGACCTAAGAGCATCACTCATCAGTTACGCAGGGGGCTTGACTTTTGTTTAGTACATGAGTTCAATCTTGTGTGTGAAACCTTGTGTTTGGATGTGACTTGGCCTATGGAAGAGAAAATAATCTGTTCCCTTTGAGTTCCTTCACAAGCACCTAGGCCAGAGGGAGAATGGCAAAGTCAGTCCAACTATTAGGGTCTACTGGTCTGGGAGGGAGCACAATGCCCAAATTCACATTTTTATTTGGGTCCCGAGTCTTCTTCGGCCATGCTGTCAAACACCTTCCTCTCCCCATATTCTGACAGCCCAGTGATTATAAAGACAACCTCCTTTATCTCACACGACCCTGTCAACCAAATAGTCATCATCTGCCTGTCCTCAACCTGAACATCTCATAGCTCTAAATCAAGGCTTGTTGGACTTTCACCAATCTATTCCCAAATAAGAGAGCCAAAGTGCTGATGGTATGCCTGTGTAATCTCTCGGGAGAAGGAACCTGGAGAATTGGATTTCCTCATCCCTGTGATTTTCCAGGCCAAAAATGCACGTGAGGAAACTGTACATACTCGTAGCTTTCTGCATGCACAATTCTGTCCACTACCTGCTGCTTTGGAAAGTTTTACCATCAACCTTCTGTGTTTTGTTCCATCCCTAGACCATGTGATCTTGTGTGGCTCTGTTCAGTAAGTGTTTGGGCAGACGGATGCAAACTGATGAAACATACATGGTTTCTACAGATGGAAATGAACTGCGCTGCTGACTTGAGATGCTTGACCAGTGACTGCCACGAGGGTACTGGTAGTTTAGAAGAAAAAGACAAATTAACCTGTAGAATCTATCACTGAATTTTGGTTCTTTTGTTTTCTTAGCTTCTCATATAATTTCACAAACTTGAGTTCACTTTCAAGTATCCCAACATAGTATTTTAGAGAGAGGAGCAGGCTCATCGATTCATAAGTGGAAAACTGAATCGATGGGAGAGACAGGCCAAAGCCACACAGCTGAGAATGGCTGACTGCGTCCAGAGGCCCCTGTCTCCCTCGGCAGAAGGTGCTTCCTGTGGGAAAGTTCTCATTACATCATTAACGTGTTTTTCCAGATACCAGGCTCCCTTGGGATGTAGATACTGTCTGGTGAAACAGTTATCATCCCTAAGCAAGTACTTAGATCTGTGATTGCTTGTTACTTTTTTTCTCATTTCCCTGTGTGTGTATATGTGTGTACACGTTTCCTCAGAGATTATCAATTAGTAAGAATTTGTGGATTTAGCTTGGCATTTATTTGTTACTATTTTTAATGCAAATGTTAAGTGACTTTCTTCTGAGTATCAGTGACTTCTGTGCTGTATTTTTTTTTTCCAGGAGCAATGATTTTCTCAGCCCAGGCATGTGCACACATGTGCACACGTGTGCATGTGCACGCACACACACACACACACACATGCACATACAGCTGAATATACCAGGTTACAAGACTGTAGAAACACATTTGGGAAAATGCTGAACAGTGTACAAAATACTTTTATGTTATTACAGGGATACTGTGACAAAGCTCACTGTACCCATTTCACAAATGCAAAAGTTACTCAGCGATATGAAGTGACATGCTAATATTACCTGGTTATGTTACAGAGCTAAAATGAGAAACTCAAAGTAAAAATCTGATTTCTCAACTCAGGAACTTTCCAGTATATGCTGTGAGGCTCCCTATGGAAGATGAGCAAAGAGAGATAATCTTAACCTCCTAGTCCCAGTGGGCTAATCAAGGATATGATCACCAATAGAGAAGAGCTCATTACAGAGAAGAGCAGCCCCAGCACAAAATGGTAACTGGGGTGATCCAGTAAGCCAGAGTCAAGGCTGGCAGGGCCCTATAGCAAAGACATGGGGCCCAACAGCCTCGTGGCATCCCAGACCGCCTCTCCAAGGCTCCCAACACCCAGAGTGCACCTTTCCCCTTTTTCCCCGGTTCTGGTACAGTCCACTCACTCAGATTAGTCCATCAGCAAGCCTGTAGGTAAATGTATTCGTTTCCCAGGGCCGCTGTAACCAAGTGCCTGTGCTAGCTGGCTGAAACCCCGAAGCTTATTGTCTCATAGTGCTAGAGGCTAGAAGTTCAAATCAAGGTGTAGGCAGTTTGGTTCCTTCTGAGGGCCAAATGAGGGAAAATCTATTCCATGCCTTACACCTTTGGCTTCTGGAGATTTGCTGGCTGACTTTGGTGTTCCTTGCCCTAGAATGTATCACTCCAATCTTGGCCTTCTTCAGTACACGGCGTTCTCTCCCGTGAGTGTGTCTGTCTCTGTGCCCAAACTTCCCCTTTTGATGAGGACACCAGTCATTCTGGAATAGGGGGTACCCTAATGACTTCATCTGAATTTGATCATCTGTAAGAATCTATTTGCAAAGAAGATCACATTCATAGGTATTGGTGGTTAGGAGGTCTGCCTCTTTGGCGGGGACACACTTCAATCCATGGCAGTAAAGACAGTGTTTCTTCTTGAAAATCACCCCCTACTCCAAAACAGTCATTCTTGACATACTTATTTTGGTTTCATCTACCCTAACCATAGTAATGAACTATTTTTTTAAAAAGATCAAAAATTTTTCCCACTAAGTTTTTTTATAATAGTTTATTGTCAAATTGGTTTCCATATAACACCCAGCGCTTCTCTAAGTTTTTTAAATTTCTGTATTTTGACAAATGGTCCTTTGAATTTAGTACAGAATACCCCCCACTGCTACCCTCCAGATAAACGCTCTCTTAAAATACAAAGTTGCCATCATTACAGGAATTTACTACTCTCTTACTTGAGCTATGAATTCTGTCCACTCACATCATGGAGAACAAGCAACATACTTAAAATGGATCAAAATCTATATTAGCAATAGTAGTAGTAGTAGTAGTATTCAGAAGGAGGCCTTGTTCAGAGGAAAGGTTTTTCCAACGTGATACTGAAAAAGTTCTACAAGTTTTATCTTTTAAAAGACTTAACTTTATATTTCTGATGTATTTTTTAAAATAAATTACTTGTCTACTTTATATAGTAAAAGACTTTTTTTTAAAGGGTGAGGGGCATGGGGGAAGAGGGAAGCCCACGAACAGGTGCGTGTGTAAGTGCCTGTGGCTATAGGGCTCCGTGACTCTGTGTCATCCCCAAAGTTGGAGAATGTTTTGAAGCTCCACGTGCTGTCTGGTCTCTGGGCTCAGAAGTGCCCGCATCATCGCTGTCTTAGCTAGACACAGGGAATGAATGGCTTGCTTGTTATAAAGCAGTTCATGCCAAGTCTAAACTCTTGTTTTGATTACGTGTTAGCATTTTTTTTTTTTGGTTCAGATTCACAGGTGAAAGCATAAAAGAACAACCAACGTCGGTTTCTTCATCAAAGGGCTTACCTCTTACCTATATCCTGAGAACGTCTGCTCGCCTTATGTATCCCCATACCTCGGGGAAAGATGGTATTTCATTAAAGAAACTCATTCCACAGACTCTCTCTGCACCCTTTCCTCAGAGGCCCCGCAGGCTGCACTGTGAGCATCGGGGCAGATGAGGACTGCCAATCTGGGCTTTCTCCACAGAGGGAGGAGAGGCCCAGACCCCCTCTTCTGTCCACTCCCATTCAGGTGTAGATCAGACACATCTGATTCCCAGTATATTTTTCCCATAATTAAGCACAGAAGCAAACAACTCCAGGAACCAGATAAGTAGTTAACTTTCTTGCTACTGGGATTGGATCAGTAAAGGTCTGAGCCCAGACATTGATGGAGGCAAGCAGGAGATTCCGTGCTCTGACAGCATGCCTCAAGGTGCAGTCTGGGAACCACTGTGAGCAGAATCAACTAGAACATTTGTGAATAAACATTAGCATGATTTTCCAGGTTCTGCTTTTTTTTTTTTAATGTTTATTTAATTTTGAGAGAGAATGACAGAGCAGGAGTGGGGGAGGAGCAGAGAAAGAGACACAGAATCAGAAGCAGGCTCCAGGCTCTAGCTGTCAGCACAGAGCCCGATGCGGGGTTCGAACCCATGAACTGTGAGATCATGACCTGAGCCAAAGACAGCAGCTTAACCAACTGAGCCACCCAGGCACCCCTCCAGGTTATGCTTTAAACCAACATAATTGGAACTTCTTGGAGTGAGGACTAAAGAGTCTTACTTGTATTGTTGCCCAGGTCCCTTCAGCATGCAATAAGGCATGAGAGTCTCTGCATGACCCACATAAATGTAGGAGCCATGGCTTACGTGAATACGGATCCGGACATGTCTTTGGGTGTCCCTGGAGGACCAAGAAAATCAGGGATTTGTCACACCAGCTTTAGAGAAAGATGGACTTTAGGTAGAGTCTCCCATGACCCTTGACATCTCTGCTAAAGTGCCAGGCTTTCTCCAGCGCTTCGCGTACCCTCCAGGCTATCAGATATTTATGATCGGATTTGCCTGAATTTCTTTTTCAAGCAGCGACAATGGCTTATTATCTCTGCTGCTCTATATATCTTGGCCTGGCATCGCTCCTGCCTAATAAGTCTTTGATGATTAAATAAATAAACAAACATAGTTGCTTTACCCGTCGGGAATTTACCAAACATAGGATTTGTGTTTGGTTTCCGTAAATGATTGAGATTTATTATAGCACAGGCTTAATATGAGGCCTGGTCTGACTGGACCTTTAGCTTTATTCCTAACATCCCCAAACTGCAGAGTCTGATCACAAATGCTACCTGCATAGTCTTTTTTTTGTTATTGATGTATAGGTTTCCCACAATGTTACATTAGTCAGGTGTACAACACGGTGATTCAACTTCTCTACGCATTATGCTCTGCTCACCGCAAGTTAGCTACATCTGTCACCATACACTATTACAATCTCGTCGACTATATTTCCTAGGCTGTGCCTCTCATCCCGGTGACTTATACTTGTCATAACCGGAGGCCTGTACCTCCGACTCCCCTTCATCCATTTTGCCCATGGTTCTGCTTTTGTTTTCTCACTTGTTTTCCTTTGCAGATTCCACATCATTTCTCAAGTTGGAAACGTGTTCACCCCTTATTGGAAATGCTATGCTGGTAGCCGGTAGCAGGAAGGGGCCCATCTGGCCAGATTAGAAAGAAAGCTGCAGGCAGTGTTTAGTTGACATGTACATTTGGGACTCTACCTAGCCAAGGCCTAGGAACACCTACCAGAGGCACTACGAAAGTGTGGCCTTCTGCGAATTGCTGCTCCGTGCATAGGGACCACAGACGCATCAGAGAAGGAAGACCCGTACCCATACCCAGGAGAGCTGCTCATGCTTGACCCCTCCTCCCTCCCTGTGGAGTGCTCCTGGGGCTCCAGGGTAGGCTCTGTCAGAGGTGCTGACGCGCAATTGTACGAATGAGACGGGCTGTGGGTGTTTCCGAAAACTCGCTCTTGCCGAAGCGTTTACCCTCTGACTTAGTGACCCTTCGGGGATGGTTTATTGGTTTAGGAAATTAATGAAGTCAGAAAGAAATAGACAAATTTGGTCCTAAGTCCTGGTGCTAATGAGCACTCTATCTCCAGGAAACTAATGGAGATCGGACAGGAAAAAGTCGGGGGTGAAAGCGCTGAGTGGTTTGGCACATCTGGTTTGAGACGGGCTGACTGAAGAAGTGCCAGGACCAGAAATAAGAGGAGGAATACGGGGTCCTGGGAAAGGGCACCACCACCGGGCTCGAGGGGGTTTTCGGGGCTTTTTTCTGTTTTCATCTTTAAAAAGAAAAAAATAAAATAAAGCTGAAATAAAGCTGACTCGAAATAATTTCAGTCCTATGTATATCCTAACTCCGGCACATTCTGTGTCCTGTTAACTTCTCTGAATTTCAAAGAGCACTGTCAGTTTACGAGGCCCAAACTTCATGGTGTTTTTAATTTAAGCAGAGAGTTTTGCCAAGCCTAGCCCTAAGAGAAATATTTTCATTATCCAGCTCTCTTATTGACTCCACAGCTCGGGTGTGGTTTTACTCCCCAGTTCAGCAAGCCTCTGGCAGCTGAGAAACAAACACAGCAGTTGGCCCAAAATGTGAAAATATTGTGGATGGGTCGCTGCTGCCTGTATCTGATGAGAGACACGCCAGGGGAAATGCAATGCAGAGGGAGAGCCAAGCTAAGATTTATATTTAATGGTGTTACATGTGATATGAAAAATATGAAGGCTTTCATCATTAGGACTCCTAATAATTATGAGAATCCCAGCTATCAGTTATGGAGCCCTGACTATTGCAACGCCCTCCTCTAGTAGTTTGTACATACATCGTGGTCCCAACAACCTTATGAGTGGACACTACCATCATCACCATCATCATTTACAACCGAAGCAGAGGGGCAGTCCGATTAAAGAGAGGTGGCTCGGCCTGACATTTTGCCAGATGTACAGGGTTGGTCCACACCCGCAGTAAAAGAGCCCATGTCTAATCTATCCCCACTCCCCACACTCCCACCCAGAGATTGAAAAGGTGAGTAACCGTGGAAGAAAATCCCATGGAAGGGCATGCAGATGACAGTCTAGAAAGACTAGTGAGTCAGGAAGTAAGGGTTGAAGATGCAGAGGGTGAGGGCTGAAGTTATGGTCTGAATTTGCTCTAGCCTGGAGCAATCTGGGGGCAGAAAGGGTCTTGGAAAGTGGCCCGGAAACTCCTAAAAGACAGATTTGGCAGATTTTTGGCAGCCTCTCTCAGACCTTCTTCTAATTTTACATTTTTTTTTTAGTGTCATGCAATTCATATGCATGAAATCTGGTTTATCATGGAAGTAATGTAGAATAAGCAAAAATAATGTTCTTATAAACATGGGCATAATGAAATTTTGACTTGAAATTTGACCCAGAGCATAATTATTTTAGATGTGTTTTTCCCTGGCAAATAAGTTCTTATATTTTTCTACAGTTTAAGAATCCATTTATTTCTTATTGCCAAATTAATGAGAGCCCAAAATTTACAATGTCTTTATGAAAATGGACACTCATTTCTCAAATAAGGTGTTTCAGTGTGCCTCATTGCTTTGCTATAAAATTAGCCCTGAAGAATTCTCAGAGCTGCAGGTGCAAACTTCAGAACACAGTTCGCTGGTTTTCAGAGATACTGAATGCCCTGGCAGCAATGCCAAAGGCGGGAGACCCAGAAGCACAGTGGAACAGCACAGAAAAAGCTCCTGGGCTAAGGCTGAGATACTTGAGTAACTAGAATGAGAAACCCTGAGGAATCCTGGTGACAGCTATTAGAGAATGCAGTCTTGAAGTGCATTTTAAATGTAGACTGGGGAGTTACCATATAGCTGGATCTGGACTATTGTTACATCTGGACCATTGTTACATAAACTTTCCTGAGTCCTGTTTTAAATCTTTCTTTGTTAATCAAGTGGGACTACGGGGAGGAAAGGGAACAGGAAAAGGAAGAAGATAGAAAAGCAGAGTCTCTTTAACTTGGTGCATAAGGCAACATTTCAATTTATGAAAAATCCCTTTCTACTCTTAAACGGTATTTCCAAAACCCTTATGATTTATGGGCACCTCTATCTGTTTTGTAAGGCAAATATTTATTTACTATCTGAGTGCACATTCCTACAATTATTTCTCACCTTTCAAGTTGACCCACTAGGGATCTCCCACCATCATTCTGGAAAATCCAGCTTCCTGAGGGTAAATCTTTCCCTGCCCAAATACTGAATCAACTGTACCTTACCTTAGAAAATATGAAGAAAGGGATTTGTAATGATTCATATACCTGGATGTAAAACTCAGAGAATCTAGGCTGGCATAAAACCATAAAACAGTCACATTTCACCCTTGATATTGCACGTAACCTTTACCTTTTCTTAGTTATAAGGAAGTTTAATAACACGCATTACCTATAGATTTGGCAACTGGCCCTGGAGCCAATGGTAATGATTATACTTGCTCCTTCCTAATCTTTTTCAAATATAGAAATACATTCTATCCAAAGATGCTTACCGTGAAGACACTTAAGTGTGGAAGATAGATTCTTAGTCTTAAGGAACTTCTGGTCAAGCTAAGAAAATTTGGAAAGTGTGCACAGGCTAAGAGCCAAAAGAAGAAAAACCTCCAGACAGCATAAAAAAGAGAAGACAGAAAGGTAAGCAAGTGGCAATGACACAGGAAGCCAAGACAGAAAAGCTTTGACAGAAGACAGTGTCATGCCCCATAGGAAATTCTGAGAAAAATGACTCCTCTATGTGGACAGTGGTTCTCGTAGCGAAAGATACCTCTACTATGCAAGAGGAATAGGAATTTATTATTAAAATGGAGTCATTATGCTTTTCCAAATAAAGATGTATTTTTTTCTTTCTTTTTTTTCTTAGGAAACAACCCCAAATATGTAAAATATAATTTGAAGTTAGTATCCAGCTCTAAAATTTAGGCTCAGAATTTATGTATTTCTTTTCTCTTGTTTGCTAACAAGGGGACATTTAATGTTATTCTAAAGCAGACCAGTCTTCTCTCAAATGTGAATATTTAGAAGAACAAGAAGGCCAAAGGCACTCTGGTTCCAGATTGTTAGAAACAGCCTTTTCTTTCTCTGTTCATCTTCATGTGATTTCTTTCAATTGTGCACCACATTTTTCTTTTCTTCAAAAGGATGCTGGCTTGTGGTAACCCTCGAATGTATCATGTTCCCAACTTGTTGTTTGATGCCATCTGTATAACACAATAGAAAAGAATTAAGAGTCCTATCACGTCAGCTGAATTCATCTGATCTTCCTCCAAGGAATATATGGCACTAGTCTAGTGGGCAAAGATCAGGGGTGCTAAATCCTTTAACTAGTTTCAGATGTGAAACATGTGTTTTCCCCCAATATAGATGTTAGGTGTTTTTTTACACCATTGCCCCCACACCCTTATCCCAGTAAGTAGACTGGTTTCTGGCAAATCCAGACCACTAGACAAGCTCTAGAATAGTTATTTTATAAGCATAGGGGTGAGTAGAATCAGGTGGGGAGCCTTGGGTTTGCAGCCATCACACCACAAAACTGAAAATAGGTATACTACCATGGGTTAAAATATGCACCACTCCCCCCTTCATATGTTGAAGTCCTAACTCACAATAGCTCCAGTTGTGCCCTTATTTGGAAATATGGTCTTAACGAAGGTAATCAAGTTAAAATGAGGTCATTAGGGTGAGTTGATGACTGACGTCCTTGCAGAATGGGAAAATTTACACAAGACACATATCCGAGAAAATACCATGTGAACATCTACATGTCAGGGAGAGAAAAATGGGTGGAACAGATCTTTTTCTCACAGCACTAAGAAGGAACCAACTTTGCCAGCATCTTGATTTGACTTCTAGCCTCCATGACTGTGAGTCAACAAATTTCTGTTGGTTAAGCCACCCAGTTTGCGGTATTTTGTTAGGGGAGTCCTGGGAAACTAATACGGAGCCCATTATAGATCCACCTATAACTGCTTCACAGCTGACTCTGCCCTTCTTAAAACTTCTGCACTTGACTACAGTTTCAATGAAACTGAAAGACAACTCATGATCTCACATGAAATGCGCTTAAGCTCTCATTACAATGTCCATGACCTGAGAGTGTCTTACACAGAATATCTCTACTTACCACCCAGGCCTCAAAACAGGTCAAACTGCGTCCTAAGAAGCCCAAGACCCATTCTGAATTCCTAAAAGAAGCGTGGCAGTTGTTGTGTAGAACTAACTGGGCAAAACTGGAACTGAGGGATCTACGGAGCTCAAGGTTTCTCTCCAGTTCTCTTCTGTCACGGGATCCATTCTCCTCTACCTAAAGTCTTCTTTCACTCACACAGAGCTCCTCAGTGACTCTAGCTTCCGTGTTGTCCATTAGGCCACTCACATGGTCTCTCTTTGGCTACTTTTACAAGATTGGTTCTCAAACTTCATTGACATCAGAATTACCTGAGGACCTTATAAAACTCAGATTGCTGAGCCCTACTCAGAGACTTTCTGATTCAGTAGGTCTGAGGGAGCACTAGCACATTTCTAGATGATGCTGTTACTGCTGGTCTAGGAACCACACTCTGAGAACAACTGATTTATAATATAACATTTCTCCTTCCCTTTTCACTGATTACTCATCAACGACCTTTCTGGTTCCCGAAATCAATATGCTAGATCTTTCTTTCTTTCTTTCTTTGAATAAAGTTAACACACTATGTTACATTAGCTTCAGGAATAAAACTTAGTGACATGACAATTACACATTAGGCTATGGTCATCACAAGCATAGCTACCATCTGTCCCATGACGTCTCTTTATAATATCATTGACATTATTCATTATGCAGTGCCTTTTATTCCTGTGACTTATTCATTCCATGACTGGAAGCCTTCTCCCTTTCTTCCATTTTGCTCACCCTCCACCCCTCTCCCCTCTGGCAACTATCAATTTGTTCTCTGTATTTACAGGTCTGATTCTGCTTTTTATTTATTCTTTTTTTTAGAGTCCACTTATGACTGGAGTCATATGGTATTTGTTTTTCTCAGTCTGACTTATTTTACTTAGCATATCCCTCTATGTCCGTCTATGTTGTCTGAAATGCACAATCTCATCCTTTTATATGGCTATATGGTTGCATAATATTTCACTACATCTATCTATCTACCTCACAATTCCCTTATCCATTTGTCTACTGATGGGCACTTAGGCTGCTTCCATATCTTGGTATTGTAAATAGTGCTGCATTAAACATAAGGGTGCATATATCTTTGCAAATTAGCATTTTTTGCTTTCTTTGGTTAAGTGCTCAATAGTGGAATTATTGGATCATATGATTTTTTATTTTTACCAAAATTGATATTTACAAAAGAGCTCTGGAGCTCCTGGGTGGCTCAGTCAGTTGAGAGTCTGACTTTGGCTCAGATCATGATCTCATGGTTTGTGGGTTTGAGTCGTGCATTGGGCTCTATGTTGGCAACTCAGAGCCTGGAACCTGCTTCTGATTCTGTGTCTCCCTCTCTCTCTGCTCCTCCCCTACTTGTGCTCTGTCTCCCTCTCCCTCTGGAAAATAAACATTAAAAAAAAATTTTAAGAGCTCTGACTCAAATCTTTTTGCCTTAGCCACATAAGTCCCTGACCATCATATATATTGGAATACTTAGTATAAGTAATAAAATCAACTATGACCAGTGAAAGATTAGGTATGTGTCCTCACATTTAGCTACTTAGTGCCCTACCCATTTTTTAGATTTTATAAGTAGGTCCATGTGTCAAGGATTCTACCATGGTCTGATGTGCAAAATGTGGGCCAAAACTTTATTTATACATATTTGTCACAGTAAGTTCTCAAATGTTGGCTTCATACTGTATTATTAAAAAGCATAGCATTTCAAAATCATACTGAACAGAGTCATGCTGAGGAAAACCTTCATGTTTCTAACTCAGGCTTCCTAGAATTTTCATCTCATAGAGATTCTTCAGTAAAATTATGATGGGCTATGGCAAACTTGTAGCTCTACTGACAAGGGGATAGACTCAACTGCAGTAATAGCATCAGAAATAGAGACAAAATGGGGCACCTCAGTGGCTCAGTCAGCTCAACATCCAACTCTTGATTTCAGCTCAGGTCATGATCCTAGGTCCTTTCTAAAGCAAGAGCACAAAGAAAGTTTGGTGGGATACTCACATTGTGCCCTAATATTGAATTTAATTGAGGGTTTTATTAGGATCTCCTCACTAACAGTAGCCTCACCTCAAGAGCCCATTCTTCCAGGATTCTTTACTTCTACTCTCTAAATATATCTAGAAATCACAACTGACTTTCTCCTCTGTGGACACTCACAGAAAGTTTGGTCTCATGTGGATGGTAGAAATATCATTAGTTTTTCAAATATGATTCAACTTAAAAGCAAGAATTTTCTTCAGCCTTCTGCTATGCAGATGCATTCCTTTCTCCCCACACTCTGAACTCTCAAATTCTTAGGCACAGAAGTTCAGGGAATTGTTATTGCTGTTGTTATTTAATCTAGGAAAAATCTAGAGAGCTTTGCTTTTCTCAGCCTTCATCTTGGTGCAGATGAAACACAGTCCTCTGTATCTGAAGTATGAAGTGGCAGCTGTAAACGGAGGCAGTATTGCTTTTAGCTCCACGTTACCCCAGCCAAAGGGCCATGATGAAACATGCCTATTCTGAATTTATTAAGCAAGGGAACAATGACTTAGTTCTATCTCTCTTGGGTAAAAACTCTATTTACTCAGTTAGTATCTCAGGAATGGGACAGGATCCAAGGCCAGGGCCAAGATACGGTGAGAAGATTTGCAGGAGAGAGACAAACTATAAAGCCAGAAGTCACAATTAGCATTCAAATGACAATGATAATAGAATGTGGAAATAGGCAATGACTGCCCTTGCACTTGTAGGTGAGTATGAAACCTATTCCAAGTTAAAAGGTCAGTCTTAGAAAGAATGTTAAGCTCCTGGCAACTAAATCAAACCTTGAGCTGGTTTTGTAGCTCAAGTTCCCCACCTGTAAAATGCAAAGTGAGAGTAGAAAGAAAAACAGGTGCTTTGTACTTGCCTGTCTCCCAGAAGTGTTGACCGCTCTTCAAATTCAAGAGCTCAAGTTCAAGCTTTTATAGTTCATTAATCTCATAAAGTTTTTGTTCCTATGATTCCTCAATCTGGGATGCTCTCTTATCTCCTATTTACTGTGACTAATCCTTGCTTATCTTTTTGCTTTCAGTTTAAACATCATTTATGCTGGACAGTCTTCCTTAACCCCTCCTGCTCCTCTTTTAACTAGGTGAACTAACTCCTGTCAGAGCTTCTGTACTTCCAGGTACAGATCCTGCAGACCACTCACCACACTTCTGTTCCTGTGTAGTGATTGTCTGTGTCTCCAGTCAGTAGTAAACTCCATGAGGGAACTGACCCTTTCTACTTTCCACATCATTTTGAACAGGTGCTTGGCACAAAATAGTACATAAAGCTTAGATTTTGTTCTCAGCTTATTCAGAAAGAAGAGATATTTTGAAATATTTCTATACACACAGCCCTCTTTTTCAGGCTTATCTTTTATATTTTTGCATATTATTTGCATAGTTGAATGAGTCTTTACATACTAACCTTATGTCACATATCATTTCCTTTTGGTTCCAGTTTTAGTTTTTCTTTCTCTTCTTAGTTCCTATTTGCTTTCTTCTCCTCTGACCCAGCAGCTATATTCCAGGACAGTACTTTCTAAAATTCAAAAGCTCTCTGTGGTTCAGCATTCTGAGAATTCTTGCTTTACGTGTTTATTTCTAGAAACTGTGCTTGCTGGGGTTCTGAGGTCTGTGGCTCCAGCATCAAGGTCATGGGAAAACCCTTACTATATGGAAGGAGGTTTCTGGAGTCATCCAACGAATGTGTTCAAATCCTTGACTGGATAATTGCAGAGGAGCCAACACTTGATTATCTTTGCAAAAAATACTTCTTTCTCAAACGGGCAGCTTTAATAACGATGACATCTAGAATGGCCACTGTGCTTTGGAATTTACTTCTACTTTTCTTAAGGACACGTTCTTTAACAAGAAAGAATGGAACAAGCATTGCTAGAAAGGAACTGGAGCATAACCAAGGCTAGGAGAGAAGACAAAACACTTGTTTTAATTGTGTTCAGGTCTCCAACTTCAGATCATTCAGAACAAACTTGCAGGTCAATCAGAGAACACCTAGGGAGAAAAACATGCATAACTATGAATGCACCTGCACTCCAGAGACAGAAGTGTCCTTCTGATTTAGAGATTAACAAACTCGCTGTTGGCCCTTAGCAAGATTCTAGGTTGAACATTAAGTAGCCAATTTGTGGACAGTCGGGACAGAACACTTTACCTTTGTCCCAACGGAGCTTGGTTAAAATCAAGTTTTGTCAAACCTAAGACACTAGGTCAGATGAATGCCAAAGAGGAATTCAATTTTTATTTCAGTAAGACTCTTTTCAAAGTTTGTTATCATATCATTTTTAAGAAGTGGATGGTAAACTGAGGAGTATTTGAAAACACAGTGGGGTGGGTTCAAAGTTGAATGAACAAACATATTAAAGGGAATTGTTTAATACATCCATGTCCTCTGGAAGGACTAGTTCCTCTAACATGTCACAATGCTCACTCTGCCTGTATCATTTTGATGATGATTTAGATGACATTTTTTGAAACTGCCAAAAGCACAAAACTGGGAGGGAAAATATGTTGGTTAATGGAATCAAGATCAAGATTGAAAAATATTTTAACAGGCAATAAATATAATCACCAACATTTCACAAACTTATGATGAAGGACATATGTGTGAACAGTAATTCTTATTAATCAAGTATTCTATACGTTGGTTTAGAATAGTCAGAAAATACAAACAAGCAAATAAGAAGGAAAAAAATGTCAGCATGGCAGTCATTATTAGAACTGTCCAAAAAATTGTAGTTTTCCTTCCAAGTTCATTGTAAGATTGCACTTCCTTACTCCCTTTGACATGAGACATGACCTTGTGATTTTCTTTTTAACAACAAAATAGCAGAAACATCATGCAGTGAGTGCAAGTCATTCCATTCTGAGTTCCTGTCTCAGTGTAATGGAAGCTTCTAGAGCCTCCATTTTTCAGTGTTTCTGAGTGAGTGTGATGAATAGACCCCCTCCCTCACAGCATGAGTTGGGATATAGCTTATGCAAGAACTGATTTTTTGTTGTATTAAGTCACTGAGATTTGGGGAGTGTTTGTTACTGCAGCAAGTCCTAATCTATTTACACCAATAAAACCAGTATTTGTGAACAGAAAGATAAGAAGAAATGTGTTTGTGGTAGTCTATTTTGTAACATACTGGTTTACTTTGTTATATTGTAAAGTAATTATGTTTCTGCAACATCAGTTCTACAATACATGGCAATAATAGCTCACCATTTGGACATTGCATTCATTACTGAGCCAGTCCCCTATTTTTAGAACTTATTTTTCCTATTGTGTGATAATTAATGTTATGATGACACTCTGCATGTATCTTTAATATTTATGTTGGGTAAATTTAGAAAAGTGGTATTATAGGAAAAAAAGGTTATTGCCTTATTGGGTTTTTCTCATACATTTTTAAATTATACTAAAATAAGTACTACAAATATACAGTTCCACCAGCTGTGAGCAAGAAATCCTGTTTTGTCAGATACTTTTCTATTCAGGATATTGGCTATTTTCATATTCACCACTCTAATTTTGCCAGCACTTCTAGTAGCTAGTTCATTGGAGGATTTCATCATGTATTTGAAAGTTATTTCTTTCTTTGCTACTCAGCTGTTCATGGTCTTTTTCTATTGTCTATTTTAATTGAGTCACAGGAGTTTTTTGAGATATTAAGTCTACTAACCTTTATCATATATTTTGCAGACATTTTTCAGTTTTCTAGTTTTTTAATATACTTAGGGGTTTGTTTGTTTTTTGCCATATTGAAGTTTCAAATTTTAGATTAAAAAAATATGGCAGGGGGCACCTGGGTAGCTCAGTCAGTTGAGCGTCGGCTTGGGCTCCGGTCATGATCTCGCAGTTTGTGGGTTCAAGCCCCACGTCAGGCTCTGTGCTAACAGCTAACTCAGGGTCTGGAGTCTGTCTTCAGATTCTGTGTCTCCCTTTCTCTCTGACCCTCCTCTGTTCGTGCTGTCTCTCTCTCTCTCTCTCAAAAATAAAAAAAAAATTAAAAAACATTTTTTTATATATGACAGTCTTTCCCATGAGACTTATGTCTTTAGAAGTCATGCTTAGAATATGTCCTCAAATCTCCAAATAAAATATAATATTTTCCTCAAGAATCTTACTTTTTACATATACTTTTTAATCTATCTATAATTTACTTATGAATATTGAATATAATAGGAATCTTTTCATGTCACCTCAAAATAAATAAAAGGACTTAGAGTTTTTTTTAACTGACCTAAAACACAGTAAAAAGCAACAACGAGGCAGACAAACAAATTAATTCAATTTTAAACTTCCTTCACAAAAATCCAGGACACACGATAAAGGAAGTAAATTCTATTGCATTCTGTACACATTGGACCACACTTACAAAGTGCATCTTACATCTAAAATGAAATATTGATACATTGGAGGGTAGTCAGAGAAGGGCCATCAGAACGGGAGTGATTCTGGGAATCGTGTCTTTTGAAAAACAATTCAAGGAATGTTTTGCTTGGAGAAGAGATTAAAGTTGATGAGGGGTGCCTGGGTGGCTCAGTCAGCTGAAAGTCAGGCTTCCGCTCAGGTCATGGTCTCACGGTTTGTGAATTCGAGCCCAGCATCGGGCTCTGTGCTGACAGCTAGCGCAGAGCCTGGACCCTGCTTCAGATTGTGTGTCTCCCTCTCTATCGGACCTTCCCCTACTCACGCTGTCTCTCTCTGTCTCTCATAAATAAGAAGGATAAAAAAAATTTTTTAAGTTGATGAAAATTATATTCAGATTTCAGAACGACTGCTGTGAAGAAGGGCTGGGTTCATTTCATGTAGTTGTAGATGTCTGCATTAGAAGGCATAGAAATGCTTATTTCACTTAAATAGAGGGAAGAATTTTGTGTCAGTTAGATCTGTTGAGAAAGTTTTATTTATTGATATTCCCACCCCTGAAAGAGTTCAAGCAAGGACTAAATGCCATTCTACTAGAAAATTTGTGGAGGAGATCCTTGTCTGCACTGGGATATTGGGCCAAGGGTCTTTAAGGCTCCTTCAAAAATCTAAGGTTTTACAATTCTGGAAAATGTTTGACCTGCCTGAGGGAAACAGCTTAATAAAGAACATTAGGTCTGAGTTCTTAAAATGGTTTAAACTGAAAATGGCTTCAACAGGTAAGGGACGTGAGCACTAAGTTAGGGCCCTGGTGCACTAACCCAGGCTCTACCGTCCAGTCATAAGCAGTACAACCTTGGACACATCGCTTACCTTTCCTGGGCTATAGTTTGTCATTCTAATTAGAGAAGCAAAATAAAATATCATTACCAGATGATTTAAGGGCCCTCTCATAGTCTAAGATATTATAATTTTATGTTTAATAAGTAGATGAAATAAACTTTATAATCATGTTTCCAGATAGAAACCCAGATGACTGATCTAACAAATGCTGGTAATTTCAGTACCTTATCTCATTGAGAACCCCTAGAAGCAAATCCAGTGGATAAATCCAAGGTTCATACATTCATTATTCATCAAAAAAAATTTTTTAAAGCCTGTTTTGTACCAAGCACTATGTTAAGCACCAGAGAGTCAAAGATGACTAAAATGAAGTCTGTACTCTCAAAGATTTCAGTTTAGTAGTGATAACAGCCTAGTAGACTAACAATTACCATACAATGTGGTAATTGCGTTGAGTGTCTTTAACTGCTGTAGGTTCAGAGACATGCATCTTTTATCCAAGTCTTTAAATGGTAGGTCTAGGTGATATCTAAAGATTCTCCCAGCTGTACATTTTGTGCATGTTTCTAAATCAGAAGGAAGACTAGCCTACCAAGCCCACTTCCCCCGGGGTTAACCAGTAGTTGTGTAAAGACAAATGCTAAGAAATGGCTCCAATGCTCAAGTCAGAGATTCAATTACAACTGCCTGTTTAAGATTAAAGACGCCTCTGGAATCTCAGTCAACCAAGCCACAAACGACCTTCTTAAATCCCTCCTGATAATTACCTTCCGTGGACATTTTCCATGGTGCTGGCTCATCTAAGAACCCAAATTGATCTCCTTTCTATGCTTTAGTTGTCTGCTCAATAAAGGCATATTTTGTTTTAGGGAAGGGTCTAATGACATACTGACAAGTGATCATATTTTAGTGTGTAATTGTAGTGCACTGAAGTGAGTGATGGCTGGAAAGAGGTTCATGTGATCTAAAGCTGGCCTTTGCAGAGGTAGTTATGATACCTGCCTTTTAGAGCCTGTAAACAATTGGGGCAGGATTCTAACATTATATTTTATAAAGCACTGAGTCCTCAGACTCCCACATTATGAAATCTCAGTTTTTGTTTCAATAGAAACAACCTGGCAGTTCCTCCTGATCAAGACAGAGGAAAAGAAAATACATTAGCTGACAGAAGAGAACACTTCAACAGGCTCCTGCCGCATGTGATTGTGTCTCCCACTACTAGATTTCAAATAAAAACACATCCCCAGGTTAACCACAGCCCAACACAGAAAAACATGTCCTGGAATCGTGGTCTCAGAATCACCTAGATGGCTTGTGGAAACATGGAATGCTGACCTATACCCCAGAGCTCCTGACTCATATAAGTATGGCACGGCATGTAAGAATTTGTATTTCTAGCAAGTTCCCAGGTAATGCTGATGCTGCTGGTAGAGGCACCAAACTTTGAGAGGCATTGTCCTAGAAGATAGTTACCGTATACTTGACAGATCCTTTCCCATCTTGAAGAACTTCTCAAGACAAGACAAGCTTCTATACCCACTAAGGGTCTTCATAGAGAGTTCTCTCAGAAATGGAATAAGATAAGATTAGAAGTAAGTATCATCACCAATCTTATAAGTAAATATCATTAAGAGTTCTCCTGGGGCCAGAGAAGCAGATATGGATAGAACAATGACTCTTTTGATGTATTGTATGGGTGGATCACATCCACAATAGGTAGACCCAGTGACCTGATGTAAATCAGCATGGGGAAGACAGGACACCATTCATCAGTGTAAAATACTTAAGATTACAGCTGTCTCTCCCATTCCTCAGTAGTATGTGCTTCCATTTTCTTGGGATTTATGGTGTCTACTGGCGCTGAGCCATTGGGCCCTTAGGTACTCCACATAATACAGGAGAAAGTCCAGCTTATAATTCTTACCCTCATGATTTCAAGGTACTCAAGGTGAATGTGTTCTCTATTTAAACAGTTCAATAATTCACCATTTAGGGGTACGTCTTGTACTCTCTTTAGCAGCCTATGCTATCAGAATGCTTTTAGAAAAAAGCTAATTTCAAAGCAGATAGTCCTTATAAGTGAAAGATTCTTCTTCCTCTTTGGGTACTTTTTTTGCAGTTGGGTTTTAAGGCTGGAAGTGAGGGCTCTCTCCACTGTGTCATCCACAGGCTCTCTTCCTGACTTTGCATGCTGCATGACTTGCCCAGCACCTGCCACAGATTAGAGCTCTTTCAAGCTGGAACTGTAATGCTTGGTTTGTTTCTAGAGATTTCCAAAGACATGGCTGGTGGCCTGGGTTGACTATAAGTTTCTCTCCCTTGTTCTCTGGGGTTCTGCTTCTGACCCTGCCATTTCCCTTCTGGTCCACCTTGCCTCAGGGAAGACAGAACCCCCCATGGGAGAAAAGAGAGGCATTCCACAGCCACAGCCACAAAAGAAAGGACCACCCCAGGGTAGAACCGCTGGCAGCCCACCCCAGCTATTCCCGGGTGAATCAGACCTTCTTGCATATTTCTCTAAAATGAAAACATCAAGTGGAAGATACACCAAATACTTTTTCTACAGATTTTAAAACAAACATAGACTTTGTAGGCCCCCCAAATAAACCTTTGAGAATGAAGCAGTAAATTTTTCAATAAATATATTAAAAATAGATGGTAAGGAGCTCTGTATTCCTGCAAAGACTAGGATGGGAGCATACATGGGGAAGGGGCCGCGATTCCTGGTCACAAATAGGTTCCTCGCTTTGACCAGTACGACCGCCGTGTGCACGCTGAACTGAGGGGGTCACCAGTTTCCAGGAAGAGAGTCGATAGAACATTCCAGCCTTAAATGTGGTCAAAGGACAAGAGAAAGGAATTCAGGCAAAGGCACTCGTGAGTGGAAAGAACCATTAAACATTTTTCTTTTTAATTTCAAAGTGCTAATTTGGATAAGTGTCATTTTGTGTCTTATGAATGCCACAGGGTACCCGCCTCTAACCAAAAATTAAGACTGACATAGTGATAGACTCAGTCTGGTCAGAAGTAGAACCTGGAACTTGTGACCATCAGTTCTGCTATTTAATGTCAAGGCCTTCAGCCTCTAATAGTCGAAAAGGCCTAGAAGGGAATGAATATGCCAATATCATTTTAAATGACATTAATTTGACACTCCCTAAATGGAAAGGCCCCTATAACACTTCTTTTGCCTCTGTGTGTGTGTGTGTGTGTGTGTGTGTGGTGAATGATTTTTTAATATATTGTTGGATTTGTTTGCTAGTATTTTTTAGCTTGCTTTTATTTATTTATTTATTCATATTTAAATCCAAGTTAGTTAACATATAGTGTAAGAATGGTGTCAGGAATAGACTTTAGTGACTCACCGCTTACACACAACACCCAGTGTTCATCCCCGCAGGTGCCATTGGACTCTTCTCTTATTTCTCTAATTGATCCACCTTTTATTTTTCTCTCTGAAAAGAGACCGAGATGTGGTGGCAAAATTGAAACGGATGGACCTACCACATAAGGATGCTTTAAATATTAAAGTACAACTTCTGGGAAAGCTCCCAGCAGGCACATAGTAGATACTCAATAAAAGACTCACCCATTCTTCTTCTCTTGTTGGCAGAGCAAACACATTACACAATGTGGGCACAGAAGTATTATAAGCACTCCATTAGGTTCTGCCCCTCATTGGAGTTAAATTGATAAGGATGGAACATCAATGGTCACACATCAAATCTCTTTGTGATTCTTCTGCAAATTGAGATTTATTCTCCCTAGTTATCACTGCAGGCTTTGCAATAAAGCGCTGGACAAAGCAATACTCCTCATAATCAAGGAAGGTACTGTTAAACAACAAATTATGCCTGTAGTTGAAGCTTCTATCAGATTCCTGGCATCAGATTAGGATTTCCTTTGAAGAAAAGATTGTTGTCTTTGATAGAACTCTTTATTAGTCCCCTTTCTTAGAAGGCATAATAATATACTTTCTATGGGAACTAGGTAGTCACTTGGTCAACCAACAATTAAAGAAATACCATTCATATTTGATTGTACAATTTGCATACATCTTCCTGTCTGGATGATTTCAGAAACTTTAAGAACAAAATAATTTTGCTGTAAGTACTTATAAGTACATTTCCCACGAAAAAAAAGAGAAAAAGTTAAATGCTCTACCATATACACATGGGAAGCCATGTACTATAGTGAACGAGAGTACAGTTTGGGGTTCAGGTGGACCTGAGTTCAAATTTCTTTACTGGGTTTGTGGACTTGGGAAAATTATTTAACCTTCATGGAATGCAGTTTTCTCTTCTGTAAATGTCAATGGTAATAGCCTACCTTGTAGGGCTGTTAAGAATTACATGAGGGTCACCTGGGTGGCTCAGTTGGTTGAGCATCTGACTTAGGCTCAGGTCACGATCTCACAGTTGATGGGTTTGAATCCCACATAGGGCTCATTGCTGTCAGTGCAGAGCCTGCTTTGGATTCTCTGTCTCCCTCTGTCTCCCTGCCCTTCCCCTACTCACTCTGTTTCTCCAAAATGAACAAGTATTTTTTTTTAGATATGCCTTAAAAAAAGAATTGCATGAGAAGATGTGTATTTCATACAGTTTCTGACCTTATAGGGAATGGATCAATAAACATTGGTTAATATAGTGGTAATGACTACTAACTACCAGAATCAACCAAGCTACCGTCACTGGGTGGGGGGAGGGGAGGGCTCTGTGCCTTGTGCGTTTTTGTTTAACCCTTATCTTCAGCCAATTGAACAATGCAAGACCGACTTCCTAAAAACTCTTGGAAGCAATAACCTCTCTGATTGTCACCACCAGCATTTGTGAAGTCCATATTCTGGTCAGTCAGAGTCTGTCCAGACAAACCCACCTCTGACCTTTCAAAAGAAGTTCATCACCACCATATCTGCTTTAGTGTCTTATGAACTTGAGTAGTTAACTGGGGTGAAGGTGGTGCAGAAAGCTTCAAACAAAATTTAGTTTCTAGATTTTCAGTGTCATAAAACTACTTTGATGAATAACATTGTAGATAAATGGATCTTACCATCACCTCAAAGGTGTTTCAGCTCAGTCAGCTACCAGGCAGTGAAAGTCTAGCTTCCTAATGTTTTTTCTACTCAGAAATAGGCTAGACTCTGGGTTTTCATAATTCGGAAGAGCTCACAGCATGACCCTGAATATTCAACCACCCCTATCAGAAATAAAGCCCATTCTCCACCTAGAGACTGGCCAAGAGAGAGAGGCTCCAGCTAATGTAGCCCTGCAGGGACTCCCTCTGTTGACCTTTGACCCCAGGCAGGCCCCAAGTGCCTCCTTCCTATCCACTGAGATTAATTCAAACTCCTCAGGTAAATGTCTCTTCTGATAAAGAACCGGGGTCCAAAGTCCTTGAAAATTTTTATATTTGCCTTCTAGAAGTGTCTAATCCACATAATTAATAGTCTGTCTCTTCACACTGTCTTCATAACACTTAGCGCATCAGTACTGTCTCATTAGGTTGATAAAGGATTCCACTTAAGGAGCCAGACAATGACAGTGAACTAACTAACTTGTGTTTGTGGCCACCCACGCAGGGTTTGACCAAGGAAGATAACCTCCTTTCATGGGTACAGTACAAACTTTTGTTTGGTGAGGCGAGCATAGTGTGAGGAAGGCTGCCTACCCAGGGTATTCTGGATGGCTTTTAGCCCAAACAGGGCTCTGGTATGGTAAGATTTGTTTTCCATTTGCTTTGCTTCCTTTCACAGGTACTTTAAAAAGTGCATGATTATTATAGGGAAGCATAATAATATAGAGAAAAAAAATTTTAATTAAATGTTTTCGAGAAATCCACCAATACTTACTATTAAAGTTATGAAATGCAGCCTCTTAATCTATTTTTAATGTACATATTCATTTTTATATGGTGTCATGTTGTGCATACTGATTTGTAATATGCTTTGCCCTTAATATATTATAAACTTTCTTTGTTAATATTCCTCTGTGATATGGTTTTAACTTACTGACCAACAATCCATGTTATGACTGCACCACAATTATTTAACCAAGAATAAATAGTCACTATTTGAATAGTTTCCAGATTTTCAGTATTATAGAAATGCTTTGTTGAATTATATTGCAGATAAACGTGTGTTCTTAGTATCATTCTCTTACAATAAACTCCTAGATATGGCATTTGCTAAGTGAAAGGCAATGTACAGGAATTTGCTCACATGAAAAAGGCTGCTCTGAGCATTTCTGTATAGATTCCTATGGAGCTGATGCCATGGTTTCTCTCGTGGGAGTAGACTTTCTGGGTTTTCTATAAATGACCGTGTGGCTTGGTTTCCCCAGGGCAGCCCCAGTTAATTCCTGCTGACCTAGGGATGCACCTTATATGTGTCCCTCTTTATTTTCAAAGGTGTCCCAGATTCAGCAATATATAGTCATCCTAGTCAAAGGGCAGATGAATGCTCTCCTTTAGGAGATAATGGAAAACTATTTTTCAGAGTTATTGCACCAACTCAGATGCCCCAATAACATGTACAAGATGCTGTGGCTCTACAGCTTGTCTGCCACATGGTGCAGTCAGACTTGTTCATGGTTATCCAACAATGGGTTATCCAATGTTATTTTTTATCATCGTGATTTATATCTCCTGATGTCTCTTGATGGTAAATATCATCTTATATTTTTATTAGTCATATATATTTCCTATGCCTGGAAATCTGTGTTGATACTTTTTGGTTATTTTCTATTGGGATGTTTGGGGTAAGCCAGTAAGGTCTGAACAAAGCCTGGATGCCCATCAAAAGAAGGTGTGAACGAGCTGTACTATATAAAAAGTAAAATTATTCTGCAGCCAAAATGAGTGAATCAGAGTAACATGCAAACTATGGATATCTTACCAACATATTATTAAATTTAAAAACCTTCCATAAAAACTAAATACATATACTCACACATATATGTGAGTGCATAACAAAATAAAATGTTAGAAATACAAATGTTACCCAAATAATCTACACCGAAATGAAGGCCTGGGGTGATGGACATGAGATTCAGATGTCCTCGGAGAGGAGGGAAGCAGAAGGATAAAATGCGTAGAACTTATAGCTAGATGTCAGTCAACATCAAGATCTGAGCGTTTGTTTTGAGTGGTACATCCTAAGGATTTATCACAACTAAATAAGCTGGCTAGTAAACAAATAAACAAAATAAGACCGTGTGTGCGCAATTAACTAAGACTGTGATTAATTCATTTCCAGTGAGGAGAATGGAGAAAATGCACATTTTAAGGCTATTTATAGATATGACCAGATCTACCCTCAAGAAAAATTAAACAATGTATATTCCCACAAAAATGTCTGCGTCCCTATTTCACTTCATCCTGAATTATTCTGGAAAGCACAAGTGGGTGAATTGGAGCCATGGGGGCCATGGTTTGAAGAATGAGACTGGATCCCCTATGCGTGGCCCATGAATGGCAAGCCATTTGGGTGACCTTTGCCACTTTCATCTTTGCTGAAGGCTTCAGATTTTGGTCTTGTGTTGGAAGATGGGATGCAAAGGAGGGGGTAGGTAGCACTTGACCGAGGAGTGGAACCACATGGAAAGCCTCTCTTACCCCTGCTTTAAAAGGCTCTCAGATGTGAAGAGAACCACATGCTCTCCAGCTGTTTCCATTTTTATTTCGGCCACAACCCTCTTTTCAGTAACATTTTCTCAAAATGTATTTGCCAATACTGTTCTATAAACTGCCTGCTGTCCGCCACTGTCATCATTGAAGGTAACAACTAATGTCTGGTTTTTGCTTAAGGTGCTGTGGCAGGTATATAGACAAGAATAGCTCCTCTACCATCAGATATACTTGTATATATTTATTTTTAATCAGATAAATATACTTAGGCCTCTGCCCTCTAGTCATAGGAAACTGCATCTCAGCAGTATTTAGGAGCTCCTTCCCCTTGCAAAGATGATATAAGAAGAGAAATGGATGAAAAGATGATGGTATCCTAACTAGAAAATTTAGTTCATCACCAAAATGCATACTGTCCAAGTCCATTTGAACATGGTTACCTCTGTTCTCTCTGTGGAAGGCGGGAGCTGGGGATTCTTTCTTTCCTTTTCTCTTTTCTTTTCTTTTCTTTTCTTTTCTTTTCTTTTCTTTTCTTTTCTTTTCTTTTCTTTTGTGGAAGGCTGGAGCTGGGGACTTTTCGTTTCTTTTTCCTTTTTTCTTTCTGTGTGTGTGTGTGCGGGGCAGTGTGTGCGCGCGCGTGTGCGTGTGTGTGTGTGTGTGTGTGTGTGTGAGAGAGAGAGAGAGAGAGAGAGAGAGGGGGTGTGTGTGTGTGTGTGTGTGTGTGTGTGTGTGTGTGTATGTGTGGGCCTGCAAGCACAAGCAGGGGAGGGAGAAAGAGAATCTTAAGCAGGCTCTATGCCCTGTGCAGAGCCAGATGCAAGCTTCTATCTCATGAGGTTGTGAGATCATGACATGAGCTGAAGTCAAGAGTCAGACGCCTAACCGACAGCCACCCAGGCGCCCCTGGGGACCTTTCATCAAGGCCCTCCACACTAGTTTCCACAATGCATCCATTAAAGACCTATCCATCCCCAGTGAGCTCCATGGGAGTAGAACTAGCCCTCCACCGTATTTATTCGAAAGTAAATGCGCATTTGATAAGACCACCCACTTCCACACATCTTCAAATCTCAAAAACTCCCGCTCTCTTTCCACCCATGCTGCTTCCTCCAACCCCTGCAGTTCATACCCCTGTTGGATAATCCCTCAGAGCGTCTCAATTCCTAACTTTCATAAATAAAGTCCTTTTTTCTTTAGGGGAAATGGAAAAATACTTCTCCATCTTTAGAAAGTCTACTAGAGTAGTGAAAACAAAGTAAACTAATATCTCTTAAAAACATTCCAGAGGTGTTAAAACATTGGCCTGGTGGTTCTACTTTCAAAATATGTCAAAGGACCATCCACTTCTGTCCGGCTCCTTTGTTGTCATCTGATTCAAGCCCTCATTGTCCTTATGGCACTGTTACATCGAATATGAACAAGTCCCCTTGAATCCACACCTGCTCACTTCTAAGGGTATTCTTTATAGAACAGCCAACCAGTGGAAGTTTTTTGTTTGTTTTTTTGTTTCTTGTTGTTTATTTTTACTTTTATTTTTATTTTGCCATTGGGAGGTTTTAAACACACAAATCTGATTGTGCTGCATTTCTAATCCGTATGATATAAAACAATGAAAATAACAATACAATTAAATTAAAATCCTATCCAGTTCCTCAAGGCCTATAAGCCTTCCAGCCTTATTCTCTACAGCTCTTCCTTAGGTGCTTGATAGAACCAGTTTTGTTTGTTTGTCTTTATATTTAAAATTTTTTAAATGTTTATTTATTGTTGAAAGAGAGAGAGAGACACACAGAGTGTGAGCAGGGAAGAGGCAGAGAGAGAGGGAGACACAGAATCTGAAGCAGGCTCCAGGCTTCAAGCTGTCAGAACGGAGCCCGATGCAGGGCTCAAACCCACAAACTGTGAGATCATGAGCTGAACCAGAGTCAGATACCCAACTGAATGAGCCACCTAGGCACTCCTGTTTGTCTTTAAACTCTTCCTAGCTCTTCACTACCTCAGGCTTAGTCTATTTCCCTGCCTGAAATTTTTTCCTGCCTACCTCTTGCTCATGCCTCATGTCTGACTTCTATACTATTTCCTCAGAGATGCTTTTCTTTGCTTCCAGAATCTAAATGAAGACACTATTTAAGTTTGTCATTATACCCTTCATGGTCTTTTCTTAGCATTGTCACAATTCATTATTATCTATGTGTTAGTGTGATTATTTATTCAATATGTTTCTCTTACTGACCATATAACACCAGTGATGAACAAATAGTCAACACTCAAGATATTAATGAACAAAGAAAGATATGAAACCTTGAATGGCTTAAATTCTATTTAGGAGGATGCACACACACACACACACACACACACACACACACACACCTCATGGCTCATTGAACAGTTCCACCCTTTCTTAATTCTCTGCTCAGACACTGGATAACTAAGGCTCAGCCATTGCCACAGCATTTCTGTTTCTTATTATTGTTGACTACCATACTTGAAAGCAATTCAATCCATGTGTAAGGATTCCACAACACAGTCTGTCATGAGACAAAGGCAAAAATGCCTTAGTTCTATATTTGCTGCAAGCCATGCCTTTTAAAATCCATCCAAAATGTGGCATTTTGATATGTGGGAGACCTCTGTCAATCTGCCAAAAATGTTTACAGACTGAAATAATAGGAAGCCATATCAAAAATAAATATGGATTTATCTCCAAGCACAAACTGGGAAATATTTGTGCTTGGATTTAATCAACATTAAGAAGAATCAGCCTCCTGGGGCACACCCCCTTTCACTATGTCTCCTCCACAACACCTCTCTGCCCTTCCCCCACCCCTGCCTTGGAGTCCTTAGCTTTTGAACTGGAATGAATATGCAAGATCCTGTTAGCTTTACATAAGGCAGAACCAAGGCTCAGCAAGATGAAGTGACTTGCCCAAGGCCACTCAGCCTTGATTACACAATAATTAAGGAGTGGAAAACAAGGTAACAAGGTGAGCTTTTAAAAGCAGAGTCCCAATAACTGACACAAATTTTCAACTTAAAAAGAAGAAGCAAGTTACATTCTGAGAGAGTTCTAATTTTTCAAAGGACATCTTAAAAGTTATTAATACTATCAAACTAGAGAAACAAAGGAAATAAGACCTAAGAATATTTTTAAATCAAATCATTTTGTACAGGAATAGCTTCACATGATCTGGGCTTGTTTGCATTTACTTTTTTTTTTTAAATTTGTTTTATGTATTGCTTTCTGTAATCAAGTATGATTAAGTGAAAATTATCTGGACCACAACTCTGCAATAGAATTACTAAAACCATTTTAAATGCTATCTTTTTTTAAATCTGAACAGTTCTAGGATCTGGGGTCTTTTATGTTCCCAATATAAATGATCAATTATAAAACAATTACTTGATTCCTATTATGCAAAAGACAATATTCTGAGTCCCTTGTGGGCCAGGAGGGTGAGCTAGAGTTGGGGGTGGCCTGCAGGAACTCACACTTAGCTGTGGGGACAGATAAACCACAGCCAAAAGCTCACAATCAAATTGGCCATGGTGTCAGCATAGTTTGAAAAAGAATTTGTATAAATATAAGAGTAATACCAGTCTCCAAATTGATCTTTGGGGAAGAAGAAAAGTATTAGGAAGGAAAAATAATCTTACTTTGAGTCTTCACATTGGTGAAACAGAACATTTCAGTTGGTCTGTAAAAGTATAGACTGATTGTTTAGAAATTGTTTTCTTTTGAAAGCCAGGAATTACTCTGAAAAAAATTTTCATATCAATTAGAAAACATTTCTAAAGGCACTTGGAAGGACAAGAATAAGCAAGTATATTTGATGTCTCTAAGTCATTGACTACTGAATTAATTTCTCCTTTACATCAACTCAGAGAGACTTCATGCAGTTTCACTGCTGGGAATTTATCCTGCGGACACATTCCTATGTGAAGATCTTTGTTGTGATTTTATATAATTTCTCCTAGTCAAAACAACATAAATGTTCATCAGAAAAGATTGATTTAATTTGCGGTGTTCAACCTATGTGGTAGAATGCTATACATTCCTGAAAAAGAATAAGGGGGGGATAGCAATAAAGGAGAAGGTCTAAGAAATATTACTATATAAAAAGGCAAAGAACAAACTATGTGTAAATAGAATTCTATTTGTGAGAAAAACAAGATTGTATAAATATACTATTCATAAAGCATTTCTAGGAGGATACCCATGAAACTCTTATCTTTAGGAAGTTAAAGTATGCCTTAGGGTGAGTAAAACTTTGACTTTCTAATTCTATGCCCTTCTGTACCTTTTGATTATTTTTTCTTTTTAAAAAATTTTTTTAAATGTTTTTTATTTGTTTTTGAGAGACAGAGAGAGATAGCACAAGCAGGGGAGGGTCAGAGAGAGAGGGAGACACAGAATCTGAAGCAGGCTCCAGGCTCTGAGCTGTCAACACAGAGCCTGATGCAGGGCTCGAACCCACAAACTGTGAGATCATGACTTGAGCCGAAGCCGGATGTTTAACCAACTGAGCCACTCAGGGACCCTGATTAACTTTTCTCAAGTTTATTTAATTTGAGAGACAGAGAGAGGGAGGAAGGGCAGAGAGAGAGGGAGAACGAGAATCCCAAGCAGGCTCCACATGGTCAGCACAGAGCCCTACGTGGGGTTCTATCTCACAAGCCATGAGACCATGACCTGAGTCAAAATCAAGAGTAGGACACTTTACTGCCTGAGACACCAAGCATCCCTTGATTATATTTAATCCTGGTTAGGTATCACTTTTTGTTTATTAGATTCTTACACTATTATATAATTTTAAAGCTATTGTGCTTTTAAATTACAGTTACTCAGGAAACTGTCCTAACTGCTTTTCTCATTCTCCACCTTTAGTTTCTATAGCCCAGGGACCCTGTTGTGGCCAAATCATAGGCCTTAGCTTTTCCCATTTCCAATAATAGCAAGCACTGGCAAATGTGAATTTTCATTTCCCCTACTGAACTCTTTCGTCTTGCTTTTTTTGAGAAGTACTTTCCAGTTTCTTCACAGAAATCTGTTCACATGGGGCATTTTAAAGTTCCTGCTATAATTAAGTTCAAAATTTAAAATCTTATGGGTTCCTTAGTTTGTCAAGGAACCATTCCCTTAACCTATCTTTATGGAGTTTTGAGCATGTAGCATTTTGCAAGTTACAAGTTGATGAAGACTAAGTACCTGGCTCTAGGGAGTGTAAAATGCAATGAGAGAGAAATTAGTTCTATATAATGCAGAATTATAGAGTTCTATAATTCTATAGAAATTACTCTGTATAACACAGTTGGAAAAAGGCTCTTATAACACCAAGAGGGTGTGGGGACACAGATGGGAAGTTACTAAATTACACCAGATTCAGGATGATTTCCAGGGAAACTTAACAATTAAGATGAATCTTGAAAGAGAAGAGAGAGTTGGTATCACAACACTGCCTTCACTGGAATATTTTCCATGACCTAAAATTAGAGAGTTTTAGACCTAGAAGTGACTCTAGAGAATAAGTCTAATTCTCCAGTTTTAAAATAAAGCAGCATTACCTTTTAAAATAACAAGGGCTTTGGGGTTGGATTAAGTGGCCAGCTTAGAGTGGACACTTAATAAATGTTCATTTCCTCCAGGACCAGCTACATCGTTCACAAGGCCTCTTGCTTGAACATTTTTAAGAATCTCCAGACATCTGCAATGAAGTGTTACACTAAGACTGGGCCCTTCTGAGTACTGAGCCCTGGGCACTTGCCCATATAGCACTCAGGCTCCCAAGGCAGGGCTTCTGACTCCACTCACCCACCTTCCCAGAAGCCCCTCAAGGCAGAATCTGAACAAGAACCCCACATTCTCAGGCTCTGTTTCATGCCCTGTGCTCTTCAGATTTAGAACAAAAATCCAACAATAACTGGCAATGCCAATACCATGTATAGAGGCTAATGTTTTCCATTTTTTTCCTGTGCACAATTGCACAATTGTGTTAAGAAACATGTACAAACTCACATTGTGCCAGTTGCTCAAACAGCTAAATAACCCAGGCCTCTAAGCAATGGGGTGGGTCATAAATTCTGCCTTTTTTCTTCTCATTTTTGCATATTATAAAAAGCAAATGAATTTTTAATGCCATTTAAAAAAATGATTACAACATGAAAAATCCCTACCGAATATAGCAAAGCATTCTTCCAGCAAGGCTGGTGGTAATACTCAACTCTTTTATCTAGATGGACCTAGATGGACAAAGACTTCTCAAAACTTAAAAATTCATAAATAATTAATTAACCTAAACTTTTTTAAACTGAGGGGGATACAAAGGTCTCATAATTATTTGTATATATTAAGAACTAAATGTGTGCCTTCAGTTATCCACATCACAGATACGAATCAATGTGTCCCCAGAGTCTAGGACATGGCTAGCTCATGATGGGTGTTCAGTGAAAGATGAGTGACAATAACAGATGAATGAATAAAGAGTAAAGAACCACAATCGTGTGTTCATGGCCACAAAAAGGAATGAAATATTGATGCATTTTGCAACATAGATGAACCTTGAGAACATTATGGGAAGTGAAAGAAGCCAAACACAAAAGGCCATATATTCTATGATTCAATTTATGTGAAATGTCCGAACAGGCAAGACAATGGAGGAGGAAAGCAGATTAGTAGTTGCCAGGGTCTGGGAAGAGGGAGGAATGGGAAGTTACTGCTAATGGGTATAAGCATTTGGGTGATTAAAAGGTTCTGGAATTATGGGACTGAGTGGCTCAGTCATTTAAGCATCTGACTTCAGCCCAGGTCATGATCTCACAGTTAGTGGGTTCGAGCCCCATATCAGGGTCTGTGTTGAGAGCTACCTCAGAGCCTGGAGTCTGCTTAAGATTCTATATCTCCCTGTCTCTTTGACCCTCCCCTGCTCACACTCTGTCTCTCTCTCTCGTTCAAAAATAAACATTAAAAAAAACAAGGTTCTGAAATTAGAAAGCACTGATGTTGCACAACTTGTGAATATACCCCAACCATTGACTTGTACACTTGAAAAAGTGTGGATATTATAGCCCATGACTTTTATCTTAATTAAAAAACCTTTTTAAAATAAATAAACCAAGATTAGAGATTTAAATTATTTGATAAAGATCGAATATCTAGTAAGTGGAATGCAGAGACTAACACGAAGACTTTGGGCTTCTACAGAGGGTTTTTCCTGGTCTATCAGGCTATCATCAACAGTCTGCAGAGCACCACCAGCTCTCTGTAAGGCTCCATAGAGCACCATGGTCACATACAGGAAACCACCTGGACTAAAGCATTAACCCAGTGAGTGGTCACTACACTCTGACCCTTGAGGTGCTGGCCTGTGAAGGTTGTAGTAAAAAGCAGAGGAAGGAAAGAGCAATGGCAGAGCACCTTCCAAGAGGTTCCTCATTTCCTCTCTGTCTTCCTAGATGCCACTCAAGTAGACCTTGTACCTCAGGTCTTGCTTGAGAATCCAAAGTAACTAGTGATACCCTTATGGTACCTCTGCTATATTCCATGATCCCTTACAATAATTATTTCCTGTTTTTCAAGCCTGATTTCTTTCCAGGCTAGCAAAGAGTAAGGTGACACATAACCTCTTGTGAAATGCTTGGCATTTGTCCTTCAGGACCAATGTTAGGTCTATTATTATTATGGTTAATAATAAAATAAAAATCATAGCTTCTTCTGGCTTGTGTGTGACAGAAAGAGCTTCTTAAAGTTTCTTTTATTTTGTACATATGTTCATCTGTCACAGCAGAATGAGGCAATAATTGTGTATAATGTGTCTCTTAAAGAAAAGAGAATGGAGGTGCCTGGGTGGCTCAGTCAGTGAAGCATCTGGCTCTTGGTTTCTGCTCAGGTCATAATCTCATGGTTTATGAGTTCAAGCCCCACATTGGGCTCTCTGCTGCCAGTGTAGAGCCTGTTTGGGATTCTCTCTCCCTCTCTTTCTGCCCCTCTCCTGCTCATGATCTTGCTCTCTTTCTCTCTCTCTCTCTCTCTCTCTCAAATTAAATAAACTTTTAAAAATAAATTTAAAAAAAGAATGATCATAGGGTTAAAACTTCCATCTTCTGCCTCTGAGTTTATTACCATCTCTTCTTCCCTACCAAGGGAATCAAGCAATCTTTCTTGCACTTAATTTTTATTTTGCTGAAATGATGGGGTGAGGTATAAGGAATGTAGGCAATGGGGACATGTGGATTTTGTCCTCCCAAGAAAAGTTAAAGACCAAGGTACTGTTCCCACAGGATAGAATTAATCATAGTTAAAATGGCAACCTGTCAGCAGAAAAGGAAAGAAAAAGCCAAAATATAAAATAAAGCAGATATGTAATATCAGGTAACACCAAAGAGATGAAAGATTTCACTCTAAATGTGTGTAAGAGATTTTATACAACAAGTTTACACTAATCAGTAGGTACAAAAGAAAAATGCAGAATTGCTGTCTACATTTTCATTTTGATTCTTTGGCCATTGTTCTAATGTTGAAATCAGGGATTATTCCTCGATGTGTGTGTTACTTGGGAGTGCAGGGAGGGACAACACAGAGAACAAAAGGTCCACTTTCTGCTGTGAAGCAGGCAGAGTAGGCAACTCGCCAAAACTCATGTCGTTCTTCAACTTTTGGTCTGGATCAGGGTGCCTCTCCCTCAGTGACCAATAAGGAATGGAATGTAAGACTGTGACTAATGGGTTCTCTGCAGCCCTGAGATCGGTTATGTTCAAACTCTTGGATGCCTCTTAGCGCCTGTCTGTTGAGCCTTCCCAAGGACTGACCCCTCTGTAGTGTGCCCCTCCCTACCCACAGCCACACAGGACTCCTGGCATATCTCAGTGACAGTTCCACTCCACCTGCCAGTCATCCCTGGAATTTGAACTGTAAAAACCCATCAATTCTTGACACAGGCACCTGAATCAATTTTCAGTGCATTTGAGATAATTGAATGGGACACCATCCTACCAACTAACAAGCAGAGGCCATAACATGAGGCCCAGAAAAACCTGGGCTTTGAAATCAAACAAACCCAGAACTTTATCTCAACTCTGCAGTGTACTTTTTGTAGAACTTGGAAGTGTTCCTCCCACTGAGCCTTAATTTCCCCCTCTATTAAAAAATGGAGATGTCAATATTTTTCTTGCAAGTATCGAAAAGAAAATGAGGTAAAGAATGAAAATTTTCAACTTGCAAATCTTAGGTTTCTTCCTTCCTGTTTCAAAGCTAATGACATCAGGCGAAGCAGTATCTTGAGAGGGATCAATCCCAGGCCAAAAGCAAGTAGTCACTAAAAGACATTTGACTTAATCAGTCCCCTGAAACTTTACATGTCCTTTCCTGTCCTCTCTGTATTCCAGTATCTCTAAACCTTTTGTTTATTACCACACTCCTATAGAGCCTTTTGGACATTTTTTCCTAATCGTCCTCTCCATCATGAAATTTAACACCACAGATATACTATTATATCTGATTATGTACTGTTGTGTATATATGTGCTTTACACATAAAAAGAGTAAAGTTCTTTTACCCCTTCCCATGCCCAGAACCAATTTCTGCTCTTCTTGGGAATGAGATTGCTGCCATTGAAAATGCATGCCCTATCTGCAAAAGCTTAGAAGAATTTATGAGGAGAGTAGTTTTGAAGCCTGTAAAGGAAGACATTATTGGATTCCACTTCAGAATACTCTTCCTAGAGCACCTGGGTGGCTCAGTCAGTTGGGCAGTTGACTTTGGTTCAGGTCATGATCTCACAGCTCATGAATTCAAGCCCCATGTCAGGCTCTGTGCTGACAGCTCAGAGCCTGGAGCCTGCTTCGGATTCTGTGTCTCCCTCTCTTTCTGACCCTCCCTTGTTCTCTCTTGCTCTCCCTCTCTCTCTCTCTCTCTCTCTCTCTCACACTCTCAGAAATAAACATTTTTAAAAAAAAGAGAGGACACTCCTCCTATCATCACCTCATTACTCTTCAAGGTAGAAAAGAGGCTAGTTTGAACAAATTTTTTATATTCTATGAGTAGCCATTAAGGCCCAGGTGAACATGTCAAAAATATAAGACAAAACTTGGGCACAAAAGCTAAGTGACATGAGTCTTTTACCTTCTGATGTGTTTTTCTCAACTCAGAGGATATCATGACATGCCATCCGTAGCACAAGGGCACAGATAATGGGGCCAAACCTCCAAAAACCAGCCCCATGTAAATTGGTTAATTGGTTTCCTTTTTGCTCTATGAAGATATCCACATTTTGCTCAATTAAACTTTTATTCTTTAAAAAAACAAAACAACTGTTATTCCTGATTTAAAATGACAGATTGTACCACTTTCGTCTTAGTGCACATGAATGAAATTTTTACAAGAACATTGCTAAACTGCAGTGTTTGTTTAAATGCTTAAACAACGATGATGACAACCAGTAAGACTTATTTGCACACTGAGCTTCTGAAAAGTCTGGTCACAGTTCTTAACATTTTCATAAAAACTAAAAAAAAAAACTGTGTGGAGGGGCACCTTAGTGGCTCAGTTAGTTAAGCATCCAACTTCAGCTCAGGTCATGATCCTGCAGTTCATGAGTTTGAACCCTCTGTGGGGTTCTGTGCTGACAGCTCAGAGCCTGGAGGCTGCTTCAGATTCTGTGTCTTTCTCTCTCCCTGCCCCTTCCCTCATTCATGCTCTGTCTCTCTGTCTCTCAAAATTAAACATTAAAAACATTTATTTAAAAAAATGTGTTGATATAAATAATATAACAATATCAACTTTTAAGTCAAACAAAAAGCAATAATATACAATAATAACAATAATAGATTAATACTCAACTGTCGGGAGGTTGTAGAACATCAGAAACTCTCATGTACTGCTGGTGGAAATCAAGATGAAACAGCCATTCTGGATAATAGGTATTTTCTTAACAAGTTAAATATATAGTTGCCATGTTGCAACTTCCACTCCTAGGTGTGAGCATTTGCCCAAGAGAAATAAAAATACAAGTCCGGGGGTGCCTGGGTGGCTCAGTAAGTTAAGCGTCTAACTCTTGATTTCTTGATGTCTCACAATTCGTGAGACTGAGCCCCAAGTCAGGCTCTGCACTGGCAATGCGGAGCCTGTTTGGGATTCTCTCTCCTCTCTCAATTCTTCCCCCTTCTCTCAGAATAAATAAACATTAAAAAAATAATAAGAAAATACAAAAATAATAAGAAATACAAGTCCACAAATGATTTGTACACAATGCTTATGGTGGCTTTTTTCATAATACCCAAAAACGAATTGTGATACATCCACTCAATGTAATACTACTCGGCAATAAAAAGAACCAATTACTGATAAATGTAACAGCCTAGATGAATCTCAGAAACAATATGTTTAGTGAAAGAAACCAAACACAAAAGAGTACATATTGTTTGATTCCAAATTTATGGAACTTTGTGAAGACAAATCTAATCTCTAATGACAGAAAGCAGGCCTTGGTGCCTGGGACCAGGGGTGGTGGGAAGGGGCTTGGCGGGGGTGGGGGGAAGACACAAGAGAACTTTTTGGGGTGATGGAAATGTTCTATATCTTGATTCAAGTGAAGGTTACATAGATGTATACATTTGTCAAGAGTTCCCAACTTCAAATGTGCGCATAAAAATAGTTGGGCAAATACACCAAGAAGCAGACTCTTGACTATAGGACAAACTGATGGCTACCAGAGAGGAGGTGGGTGAGGGGATGGGTGAAATAGGTGAAGGGGATTAAGGATGCACTTGTAATGAGCACTGGGTGACACATGGAATTATTGAATCACTATAGTGTATACCTGAAACTAATGTTACACTGTATTTTAAGTTACTGGAATTTAAATAAAAAGTTTTTTAAAGTAGGCTAAAATACCATTTTTTACAGCTTTATTGAGATGCAATTCACACACCATGAAATTCTCTTGTTGCAAATGTATAGTTAGATGACTTTTAGTAAATGGCCACAGTTACACAGACACCCCCACATTCCATTGAGAACCCCCATCACCCCAAAAAGTTTCTTGGTGCCTCCTTCCCAGCTGGTCCCCAACCCAGCCCTCAGCCTCAGAAAACTACCAAACTACTCTATGTCTCCATACTTTTGCCTTTTTTAGAAATTTCATACAAACAAAATTTTATATAACATACATTGTAGTCTGTGACTGGCTTCTTTTTTGTGTTCTTATGCATTTTCTCCTCCTTTTTTTTTTTAAGATGATGAAATTCAAGTCCAGTTGACTAGGACTCATCTGAGATCACATGTTGGTATCAGATCCCGGACAGGTGCACAATTTGCAGATCCTTAGTCCAGGACTTTTCCAGGACAGGATGCCCTTGTTGGAACATAAGATGATGGAATAGAAAACCACATGCTGTCAATTCAGGCTGTGTGGACCAGGCAACCTACACAACTCTCCTAAGTCAAGTTCTCCCTTAATAAACTGAGGACGATAACACCAAATGCATAGCTCTGTTCAAGGGATAAATGAAGTATACAAAGTGCTGAAGACAGGGCTGGACAAACATTAGGAACTTAGTAAATGACACTAATTGTTGACTGGAAAATCACTTAAAGCACATTCCATCTTGAGACAGAGGACATAGGGAAGGAAAGTAATACATGTCAATAGTTGAAGATTAGGATTTAAACATTGACTTAAAGGACCAATGAATCCCACAGACCAAAGAGAGTGCCAGCAAAATTGGAGTAATTTGCAAAATGCAGTTAGCTGAAACATTGCTTTATTTCCTTCATAAAAAGAACATTTTATGGTTAATCATTTTTTTTGGCCTGATTTTATGCCTAACTCGATTTTTCTCAGTCCTGGCTGCACGTAGAGTCACCTGGGAGTATTAAAAATTACCAGAGCCTGGACCTCAGCCCAGAAATCCTGATTTCATTGCTCTGAGGCACTGTCTGGGCATTGCGGATTTTAAAGGTTCCCTTGGCAATGTTAATGGATAGCCAGAATGGAAAAGCCACTGCCAAACTAAATTTGATTCATTTCCTGGGCTTCAGGAAATGGGTCCAAAATTGTGGATTAAACTATTTTTAGAGTGGACCACTTCTGACACCTTTGGATGAGGCAAACCACAGAGCGTGCCTGTCTCCACCCAGATATTCCTTCCACAGATGATCTTTTCTTATTTTCTAAGCAGGATTGGTTGTTTGTACAATCAAGCGTGAAGACTTTGTATGAATGACATCAGCTATTTCTGTTTGGGAAGAGGAGGCCATCCTCCCACTTCCACATCCTATACTGCCACTTTCTCCCTTCCTCAGAACTGAGTATTTAAAAACCTATTCGTAAGTGATAAATACAGCTCTCATGAGTAACAATATCAAGGAGACAAAATCTGCACGGACTGTTGCTCTAACATAAAAGCTCTTAAAGACCCAGAAGGCTTGGTCAAGTCTTCTACTTTCTCTGGTCCTCAAATATTTAATTTCTAAAACTAATGGAATTCATTCTATGAGCTCTAAGATATTTTCCACTTACTATGATTTGATGCTTGTAATTCTCATGACTAATATAATATGAGCAAATTGTTTACTTAGGACCCCATTTACAATTCAATTACCAACACCAAACAACTTGGAAATGAAGGTGTTGATTTCTGTTGAAGCCACTATTACATACACATAAATGATATATTTGATCTTTGAGCAGTATATTTAAATTGCATTGCCCAAAAAAGGCAATGGTTAAGTCTATAATTCCCAGAAGGAATTGATGGTTATAATCAAGGAAAACCTACATTGATGCATTATTATTCTTTACTGATAAGGTAATGACAGCACCCTGATTGATCTGCTAATTGGTCAGCTATGGCATTCCAGAGGTGACAATCATTACCTGGTGAAATGACAAGGGGCTTTTGCATGACGCTGCCCCTTCCTGGGAAAATCACTAACAAATCCACATAAATCAGAAGTGCCAGAAGAAATCTCCTGCTATGGAATTGAAGGAGACTTTGCTTAAAGAAAGGCAAACAACTCTAAATAGTAAAATAAATATTTTCCTCTGCCTTTGGTGACCTTATGCTCAACCTCCTCCCTTAAGAGAATGCCGTCTCCAAGCCTGTGGTTTTGTGGCATGTCAGTGATTCCTGAGATCCTACCCGTAGTCTGGCAATGAGCTACTTCCTACCCGCACAAGCCTAATTTCCTCCTCTTTTCTCCACAGAGAGCTATATACTTAGCAGCTCCCTCATTTCTTAAAATAGATTCTTTCTTTAACGCCAATGTATAACTATATGTCAAGCCTTTGTCCCAGAAGTCAGGATCTCCTTCCTCATTTCTAAGGCATGGTCTGGTCGGTCTACCAGTCATATAGCATCTCTGTTTCCTGATAGTACTAAGGTTGGAAGAAAAGTAAGTCAACGAAATAACTTATCTGTAAGAGTCACTTTAAGTTAAGCTCATTGGTGGGGCGCCTGGGTGGCTCAGTTGGTTAAGTGATCAACTTGAGTTTAGTCATGATATTGCAGTTCGTGACTTAGAGCCCCACATCATGCTCTGTGCTGACAGCTCAGAGCCAGGAGCCTGCTTCAGATTCTGTGTCTCCCTCTCTCTCTGCCCCTCCCCGCTCAAAAATAAATAAATATTAAAAAATTAAATTAAACTCAATGGTTTAGTAACTTGTAGAGGGTTAAGGACAATGGTCCTGACATAATCTGAGAAAGTATACAAGCCCTAGAAGTCAGATACTGCCTTCAGAATACAATAAGGTGTAAAGTTTTAGTTATGCAAGATGATTAAGTTCTAGGGACCTGTTGTACAACATCGCGCTTATAGTTAACAACATTTTATTGTTCACTTAAAAATTTTGTTAAGAAAGCTTTTAAAAAAGAAGAATAGAGGGTTCCTGGTGGTTTGGTCAGTTAAACATCTAATTCCTGATCAGCTTAGGTTATGATCACACTGTTCATGAGTTCGAGCCCTGCATTGGGCTCCGTGCCGATCATGAAGAACCTGCTTGGGATTCTCTCTCTCTTTCAAATTAAATAAATAAACTTAAAAAAAGTTTTAAAGAAGAATATAATAAGGCAGGACTCACTGCATCATGTCACTGCTGACACACAGGCAGAATGTCATGGTCACACTGTCCTGGAGTTGTCTGAGAGAAGCTGGAAGCTACAAGCCACATGAAAATTTACTCACACAGAGGGCATAACGCCAACCAAAGAGGGAACCTGGGCCTGGAAATATGCGTTCCGGGAGGGGCCAGTGGGGGCCAGACCACCACGTGTTCACATGCTTTCTAAACCCAGGCCTTCTCTTCATGACTCTCCTAGTCTGCCTGTGCTGAAGTAACACAACACCACAGACGGGGCGGCTGACACAACACAAATTTATTTCTCACAGCTCTAGAGGCTGGGAAGTCTGCTATCAGGGTGCCCGCATGGCCAGTTTCTCATGAAAGCCCTCTTCTTGCCTTCCAGACAGCCGCCTTCTTGCCTTGTGCTCAACACTGCCAGTCCCAGTGTGTGTGTGCGGGAGGGATGAGGGATCTCCCTTGTGTAAGACCACCAGTCCTATCAGATGAGGACTCCTCCAGGATGGCCTCATGTAGCCTGAATTACCTCTAAAAGCCTCAACACTAACTACAGTCGGATTTGAAGTTAAGGCTTCAACATATGAATCCGGGGGGACACTCTTTAGCAATGACCCACCTAGAAAATCCCCAAACACAGAAATCAATTTTATTCTTTAAAACACCATTTTACAAATGCCTTGTTTTTGACAATAGAACACTTTGTACAAAATAAATTTTACTGAGATGTCCCATGTATAGTATAAAAATAAATGAGATACTGGGTCCCTGGGGTGGATCAGTTGATTAAGCATCCAACTTTGGCTCAGATCATGATTTCAAGGTTCATGAGTTTGAGCCCCACATCTGGCTCTCTGCTGTCAGCACAGAACCTGCTTCAGATCCTCTTGTCTCCCTCTCTTTGACCTCCCCGCCATGTGTGTGCACTCTCTCACTCTCTCTCAAAAATAAATAAACGTGAAAAAATGACAATAATCAGTGAGAGACTAAATAAATAAACTGGCAGATGAGGTTGGAAAATGTGTTCAATCTGTGTAGGGGTGGTCAGTTGCTTCCACATTAAACCAGTTCTATGAGAAAACACATAGGAGACTTCGAGGAGCAGTCTTCCTGTGTAAAAGGCTCGAGTACATGCCGTAGGAGCCCCCCGGGGAGAACAACTTCTGTGCTATCACACAGGAGAATCTGCCCGAGCAGCTGCACCTAGTGGTTACCATGGAACAGAGTGGAACCAAGTATGACCCTGGCTACATGAAGAGACTCAACCAAAGGGCGTCTCATCTTGAGTCATCAGGATATTTCTCAGGGGGATTGAAGCAACTGGTCTTGCAAGTTAAAGCCTCTTGAAAGAATGTACACCCTTTAGCATATTGCTGATAAAATCAAAGTACCTGCAAAACTGGAAGCTTTGCAAACAGAATGTAATCACTGCTCTAGGAAAGCCCATATTTCCTCGCACTCTGCTCTCCCCTGTATTTTGCTACTAGCTCGCCTTGCTGGAGAAAGACCCAGTTTCCTTAATCAGCAAATGAAGGGTGGTTCAGCCCAGTGTCTCAAAGCTTAATGTATCTAAGCACTAGCTGTTTTTCTGATTTGTAGTTCTCCCCAAGTTCTGATTTGGGTGTTCTGTGGCAAGACCCAGGAATTTTGTTTACTGGTAGCCTGCTGATTGTGATATTAGAGATTCCAGCCTACACACACAGACACGCCTGCACACATGTGCACACACACACACACACACACACACACACAACACATCCACATTAAGAAACACTGGTAATTAAAGTCCTTCTACCTTTCAGATTCTATAATTCTATGTTTGTCAGCTTCATCTGAGTAGTGTGATATTAGACGTACACTCTTGACTTTCAGTATGCAGCAGAATTATTAAAAACAAATATCTTCTGCCCATTTGAAGCACTTTGGACTATGCCATTGTGATAAAGTCCAGGAGAGAGAGAAAATAATGATGCCTGAGTAGTGTTTATTTTTACCATCTCCATCTTAGGTAAGCTAGGGATTTTCCACTTTTAGTTTTTATGTTCAAAACAACACCCCAAGGTGAGAGACTTACAATATTCCTTTAGCACCCACCACTCTTACTTCTCCCCCACTACCAACAATGTCCCTCTGAGCTCTCAGAACCTGAATTCCAGTACTCAAATAAGAAACCAATGTCTCCTTGCTATCTTTCATGTCCAATTCCATTCCTAAGGTCACCAATGTGTTGAGACCAAATAGATTTATTGTAAACATTGTATCCTTTTAGAAGATATTACCAGTCATTTTGAACCTCCAGCCCATCTTTCTGTGATAACTATTTATTTTCAGTTGGTATGAATGGAACTTGAAACAGTTTCTTTGAAGAGAGGGGTATCATACATGGATTGTGTCTTTATGAAACAATGAACACAAAGGCTTGTACTTTGTAAGAACAGTACTCTGAAAGGGAAATGGGGAGGACAGTACAAACACATGGTGTCTGAGTTATCTAACAAGACCCCAATTTATTCAGCAACACAGTGGAAGGACCAAGAACTAATTTTTTTTTTATAACCCAAGGTTTAATAATGTAGCTGCTTAACACTGGAAGGGACCAGTGAAGGTGGGAGGGATAATGACATCATTAGGACATAGTCACTTGGTCTCCTTGACTGTATGAGGCCATGTCCAGGCTTAGGAGAAGAGTTCACTTGCTGTGGATCATCTTGAGACAGTTGCTTGCTGCATGGTTTCACCTGCACTATTTCAAGCAACTTCATGGGGACAGGTTCTCGAGGGAAGGATTCAGATTGGGACTCCATCAAATACCACTTGCCTTTGGCCTTCTGGAGCAAAAGTCAAAGAATATAGTTCAGAGTCAGACAAATTAATTTTTTTACATTTTCTGTTGACTTTTAAATCTTGTTCCAAAAGCTGAGAGAGAAGAGAACAGTTGGGCAGGCTTCACGGCCATAGTCCAGAATGAAGTTCTGTGACCCTGAAAAGGAGATTTAGCCAAGAAGACACTATAAAGACTGACAAGATGTTTCTCTAATAGCCTTATCACATTGCTTGTGCTGCTTTTTATGTAACTATCATTCATCAGACTGAGAGAGCTTCCCTAAAGGAGACACCAAGTCTGCAATCCCCTTAAATCTAACAGAGGGCTTTAGCATGTAATAGTGATTTGTAGAAGATCTGAGAGAAAAAACTCCTGTTGAATAGAGACTTTCCATTCAAGTCTTTCAAAAGTGTATTATACTTTCTTTGGTGTTTGAGTGGTCCAGAAATTTTTGGAAAGGGGAACAGGAAGTGGCATTTTCAATATGTTTGCGATTCCCTTCCTTTTGGTCTTTAGTTAATCTGTAACAAAGGTAAAATAATTAAGTGAGAGGGAAAAATTTATGACATAAGGCTCAAGCAAACCTATCAGGCTTTGTGTTTCTATGTTTTTCCTTCTACTCCAATGTAAAATTTTTGATTGAAAGTCTGAAACATTGAGTGGTACACACAATTGGAAATTATACAAAGATGTGGAAAGAATAACTAAAGGAAAGGAAGGTGGAAAAGTGCCAGAAATAGTTAATAACTATAAAGCAATTGGAAAAACTATAAAGCATATTTGAGGCCCCAGCTCGGTTTAGACTTTCTTTTCTTTGCCATCAGCTTTTGAGCTGAATAAAGAAGTAATATATTCTGAAGCCCACGATTCATTATGTGAGTGTGATATTTAAGCCACTTAATTAGGGTGAATATATAATTTATCATCCAAACTGTTGCAAGTAAAAGGGGGCGCTAAACCAGTTCTGTCTCTAGGTAACCCAACACCTGTCTGCTCTACTCTCCATCCATTTAAGGGGCTTCTTTTTATTCTGTGTATTTTGTTCAAAATGTTCCATATTTTAAACAGAAACAGACTCACAAATACAGAAAACACACTGGTGGTTGCCAGAGGACAGAGGGTGGGGGATGGGTAAAATAGGTGAGGTGAATTAAGAGGCACCAAATTCTGGTTATAAAATAAATAAGTCACAGGGATTAAAAGCACATCATAGGAAATATAGACAAGAGTATGGTAATAACATTATATATGACTGATGGTGACTGCACTTATCATGGTGATCACATTGTAATGTATAGAACTGCCAAATCACTATGTTGTGCACCTGAAACTAACATAACATTGTATACCAACTATACTTCTAAAATAAAAAATTTTAAATATCTCATATTTTTCTCAAAAGGAAACCTTAATTACACCCCCTCCATGGGCCAGCCTGAAGCAAATGTGAGTGTGCTTCTAACACACCTGATTGCAGGTCAGCTGTAAGAACATGGTCCAGATCAGGGTTTTTCAAAAGGTGGACTACATGACCAAATGAGGATCTGGTTTGGAGTCACAAAGGACAAGGAACACTGCACAAAATAACATCTCATTACAGCAAGCAGGAAGTTGGATCTATATGTTATATTATCACCTCTCCAAAAGGTACTAGTCTCCCATTGTAAATCATAACAGAACTCAGTCAGGTTTTAATGTAGCTGACATCAGTAATGTTGCTTTCCTTTCACTGTATTCATTTCAGATGATCTATTTATTGCAAGATCTGTAATGCCATTTTTTTCCTAAAAAATAAAGTGTAATAAAGAACAAATTAAAATTTTAAATGTTTTTTATTTATTTTTGAGAGACAGAGGGAGACAGCATGCGCAGGGAAGGGCCAGAGAGAGAGAGAGAGAGAGATACAGAATCCAAAGCAGTCTCCAGGCTCTAAGCTAGCTGTCAGCATAGAGCCCGATGCAGGGCTGGAACCCACGAACCATGAGATCATGACCTGAGCCGAAGCCGGTTACTTAATGGACTAAGCCATGCAGGCACCCCAATAAAGAACAATTTAAATTACAGGTGATATAGTGATACTGGCAAAAGAAGTCTTTTTTTAAAAAAATCTTCAAAACAGACCCATTAGATGAAATGATGAAAGAATTAGGAATTCTGACCCAACACGTGTTCATTTCTGATCCACAGAATTGAAGGAGGCAAGGGTGATTGATACAAGACTTCATTCATACTTAGATTTTCTTTAAAAACCAAAACATGTTAAGAAAAGATAGCTTCATGATCCCTAAATGTAATGGGAAGAGCCTGAGAACTTGCTAAAGTGAGGAAGGTCTGAATATATCAAGATCAGGAGACAAGATAAAAACTTGGTGAAAAGTAAGCAGAGTTTGAAAACCAAGGGATACTGACCCCCTTGGTTTAGCCATATATGGGATCATATATGAAGCAGAGGGCAAGAAAAGAACATCAACAGGAGTACTTCAAAGTCTGTGATCAATAATAAATTCTATGACAGGAGGAGGTATTTAAGGGTGAGAATGGATGGTTCAGGAAATGAAATCTGTCAGGGTAGACACAGCTACAATGAAATCCCATTCAATTGGGAGAAAATGGGATAAAAATCTTTGCCACTTACCTTTACAGCCAGATGTTCCCCACCCAATTCACATACAACTGCCTTGCATCCCAATCTGACTATTTTAGAGAAAGACTAGTATATAAGCAAAGCTTCCTATTGGATCTTTCAACATTTAAACATAATAAAAGACATATGAGCTGGAAATGAGTTTTTGGAAATTGTTAGTGGAAATATTGGTGGTGATTAAAATCATGACAGTGGATAAAATCCCACTTTATGCATCCCTCACAGAGACCTTACTCATGCTATTGTCTCCAAGGAACATTCTCCTCCTACAAACCTTCCTTAGTCTGGCTATCTTTTACTAGTCACAGGTCAGGTCTCAGCTTAACTCCCTTCCATCTCCACCTGCGCCCTCCGTTCATGTTCTCAAAGCCTACTCTTGCACAGCTCCTTCAGTGCCATTGTTACTACTTATTTAATACTCCCTGTTAGACTCTAAACTCCTAAAGGGCAGAAATGGGCTTCATTGTGATATCCCCACCATCTGAGCTGGTCTGGCACACAGATGAATGAAAAAGTGAGCAAGTGAATGATGACAGGCACACTAACCTGGTCTTTGGAAAGCCCAGGAGGAGAGGTGAGAACTGGCCAGAAGAGCAAGAAGGTCAAAGCAGCTGCAACTCAGATCAGAACAACATACCAGAGTGCTCAGAGAATGTGAATGCCAGGGGGGAAGTGAGGGGAGGGGAGGGATCAGTCCCTCTGTCCAAAAGGGCCCTTCACATGATTTGGGCTTGGTCATAAGTGGCTTCTGAAGTGGGAGGGAGATTGGCCTAAAGTCTGGAGACACTGTTGCTGAACAGGTCCTTACAGCACCTGTGTGCTTTTTGATCTCCTCTGGCATAAATGACCTATCTACCTCATGGCGGTCATTGTTGAACCACATCCCCTTGGTCCATGTAAGTGAGACGGGAGGAGGTGGAGCTAAGCCTGCTTTCCCCCACCCAGTTATGCTTTCTCTATTAAAACTAGAACTAGTTATTCAAACAGCTACCTAAATACAAATGAATCACTAGGAAAACATTTTCTAAAATAATCATAAAGAGAGGCAGCCATGTAACTTTGGGCAAGTGACTTGTCCTCTCTGAATCTGTTTCCTCATCTGTAAAGCTTACCTCTTAGAGAGGATGTGAGGCTCAAATATATACAGTGCCAAACACAAAATTGTCATTATTCATTTCAATCTATGGTAAACTTCAGGGAAATACAAATACTTCAGCATAATGTGATAATCCTCTCACTAAACAATTATTTTATTCCAAACATCAACCTGTATTTCCCTTTAGATTTCTGTAGACTATAAATTATTACTTTATCCTGAACATTTTGAGTCCTAGAAACCTTACAGGTTGGGATACATGAGTGCATAAATCAGTAGAGACATTTCTTTCGGGCCCTACTTCTTCCCACACCAACAGGAGAAAGCTTTTGGAGCCCACTTATTTGTGTAAGATTCACCTCTCAGTTCCTATTTCTTTCTTTCCTAGAGACATCCCCTTGTCCTACACTCAGATCACCTGCTCCATCCTTACCATCTGACTCCCTCCCTGCACCAGACCCCAAACTGGAACCTTCTTTTCCCTTCTTGTGGGTTTTTCCAGAGTGTCATCTTTACCTCTCACATCAGAATCATCAGATGTCTCACTCCAGACCTTCCCAAGCAGACTCTGAGAGTGAAGTTGGGAACTCACATTGGAACAAGCTCCTCAGATGACTCTTAGGCACATAAAGCTTGAGGATCCTGGCCTGAACCCAGGAACAGCATTTCTGTGGGCAGGAAGGAGTGCCTGGGGCTTTCAGAGGAGACCTGTGCTTTCACCACCTCTCAAGTCCCATTAGAATGCATGTGCCTCGTTTGCCATTGCCTTAAAAATGCTCCAACTGGATCATCTGTAGACCTGTTTTGCCCTTTGAAAACCCTAATGCAAAATCTGGTACCTACCCAAGTCTAACTGCAGTAATTTTTGATGAGTTTATAGCCTAAATAACCAATTCTTCAAGTTAATAGGTTATAGGCTCACATCGGTGATTCCCAAAATGTGAAGCACTTGCTCTTGAAAGTGGGAGAGATGACTTTAAATGGTACAGTCACAGGGGCGCCTGGGTGTCTCAGTCAGTTAAGCCTCCGACTTTGGCTCAGGTCAGATCTCACGTTTGTGGGTTCAAGCTCCACGTCAGGCTCTGTGCTGACAGCTAGCTCAGAGTCTAGAGCCTGCTTCTGTTTCTGTGTCTCCTCTCTCTGCCCCTCCCGTTCTCATGCTCTGTCTCTCTCTGTATCAAAAATAAATAAAACATTAAAAAAATAAATGGTACAGTCATGTATCCCAAGGTAATAGTCACTCACAATGTGAAGGATTTTTCAATTCCTTTTCTATCTTTCTGATTACATCAAGGAGTAAGTTCGGTGGTGCTGTGCCTTCTACATCTCACTAATACTTCCCAATCTACTTTTTTTCCATTTATTCATATATGAAAGAGAAGATAGCGTGCAACTAGGGGAGGAGTAGAGAGAGAAGGAGACCCAGAATCCAAAACAGGCTCCAGGCTTTGCGCTGTTAGCACAGAGCCCAGCGTGGGGCTAGAACTCATGAATGGGGAGACCATGACCTGAGTCGAGGTTGGACCCTTAACCAACTGAGCCACCCAGGCTCACCCGAGTCAATCTGCTTTTTATTTTTTAGTAAAGAGAGAATAGGTTTTGGGCTACAGCTTTCTTAAGAAGCAATATTTTGGGTGCCTGGGTGGCTCAGTCGGTTAAGCGTCCGGCTTCTTGTTCCATTGTTATTTAACTTTGGCATAGCTGTTACTCTTCATAATTTTTCAGTAATGGAAGTAAATCATTAGAAAGGTCACTATCTGAGGATGCCACATTTAAATTCTTTACAATTCCTATCTTTTAGTTCTTTGCTTTTCAAATTAGGCTGAAGAACAATATGGATCTCTTGAGCAAAATCCTTTTCTCATATTTTCTGGCATTTATATTGTGCCTTTCCAAACTTTTATCTCATAGCTGATCATATTTAGGACCATGGTTGCCCAGATGGAGGTAGCCCAACATATAAACATAGACTCAGAATATCTGGAGCACTGGGGACCGTGGCCTCTCAGGTTTACTGACACACTAATAATAACAGTGCTTAGCTGATTGAGTTGTAAGAATTGATTCAGAATGAGTAGAGAAGATCGTGAATTTTGTATACTTTACTAATCATGTGTCTCTTAGGGGAAGAAAATAGGCTGGTGACAGATTATTTAAGTTAATAAATACGTGACAAACTAAATTTTGTAGTCCCTTCAGCCTTTATCTCTTCTCTGATGCACTATGACTCCTTATTTTTATCAATAATGCTTTTCTCATTGTTTTATATAGTAATGTTTATTTCTGAGATTGATCTCTTGCATGAAACCCTTTGGCAGCAGGTTGTGGTTTCTGTTATATATAAGCTGAGTCATAGAAATGGGTTTTGGGAAGCCAGCCTTGCTTGAAAAGAAAGAAAAAATTAACTACATGTGTGTTTGTGTTTTTATTGAGTAAAGTGTTGGAGAGAAATGTAGTGGTCTTGTAAATGGAGCTAGAGTGGCTCTTGAGACAGGGGAGAGAACCTTGTGGAGGCTGTTGGCGGAGTAAATGATTCAATCTGCTTTCTACACTTAGTTTGAGTACAGGAAACTATGGAGCTACTACTGCTCCAGTTTCAGACCGCTGCAATAAAGCAAATATTGCAGCAAACCAAGTCAAATAAATTTTGGGGTTTTCCAGTACATACAAAAGTTACGCTTATACCAAATTGTAGTCCATTAAGTGTGCAATAGCAGTATGTCTAAAAAAAAGTACAAACTGTAATTTAAAAATATTTTATTGCTAAAAATTGTTATCAGTTGAGCTTTCAGTGAGTCACAATCACTGATCACAGGTCATCATAACAAATATAATAATGATGAGAAGGTTTGAAATATTGTGAGAATTACAAAATGTGACCCAGAGACACAAAGTGAGCACATGCTGTTGGAAAAACGACACAGTAGACTTGCTCAGTGCAGGCTTGCCACAAACCTTCAATTTGTATAAAAGGTAATATCTAAAAAGCACAATAAAGTAAATCACAATAAAATGAGATATGCCTGTATGTTCACAAAATATGATCACATAGGTTGTTGCTGTTACTTAGTTTACTGTCTCCCCCAAGATGGGCTAGTCCTACTGAGTCCAGTTTCTACCGTCGAGATCTACTCTTAAGTCTCCTACTTAACCCCATTATTCAAGAACTCTAGGGACTGACTTTTCCCGAAATGAACTAATCCTACTTCTGCTCTCTAAGTTAAGACTGATTGGACCAAGGTTGCCATGTTTTCTTAATATCAGATACTGTCACTGTTGAAGATGGGTCTTACAAGTTCAAACCTCTTGTAGCAGTTATGCCCTTGCTAACTGGAGTCCTGCTAGGGCTGCGGTGGGACCCAGTAGTGAGGCCTCAAAGCTGTAGCTCTCCCATGTCATATTCCACAAGGCTGATACCAGTCCCAACTGGCTGAATCCTGAGGAAATTCTGTCATTTGCTACATGCTGTACCATAATCATTCCTATACATCTTGAACTCTGGTCACCATACTAGGTACTTCCTTTACCCAAAGTTAGTTTTATTCCACAGGTCTTGTTGCTTTTCCCTTTCATTGTTTCTTCCCAATGTCCACGTCCATCCTAGTTTACAATGATAAATCTTCTTAACTTCAGAGATACAGAATTCTAACAAATTTTTCTGTATGAGAATCTAAGGGGAAAAAAAGAACAAAACAGAGATGCCTGGGTGGCTCAATTAGTTAAGTGTCTGACTCTTGATTTCGGCTCAGGTCATAACCTCACAGATTGTAAGTTCAAGGCTCACCCCAGGTCTTGTGCTGACAGTTGGTTGGCTTAGGATTCTCTCTCTCCTTCTCTCTATATTCCTCCCCTGCTCATTGCTCCTCGAGTGTCCTCAAAATAAATAAATAAACATTTAAACGAAACAAAAACCAGGGTTGATAACCCATCTGAATTCAACGTCACTTAGTCTCATTCATATCTAATCACCTGATGTGGAAAACCTGTCTACATCTTTAATACATGACACAGCCCAAGGTATCCCAATACACTCTGACTGCTTCTACGTGGGAGACATTGAGTACAGGAGAGCTATATTTCAAATTCTAATTTGTTTACTTTTTTGTTTCTTTTCTGGAGAATTTATATAACAGGGAATTTGGAGAAGCTGCTGGAAATGTCCAAAAAACCAAAGTGAATGTCCTAGAAATATAATTAGTATATTCTCTATGGGTATACTATACTTCCTTTGAGGAAACAAACCCCTTATTTTCTCAACCCTGATGTTGCTTATCCTTTAGGAGATATCCCCTTATCATATCATGGCTCATTCTGGTTTTCTTTTATCTGTGTACCCCAAAGACAAACAAACCCAAATGGGGTCCATCAATTTAAATCTCAAGATACACCCATGTTTATCAAATAAATTTTAGGGCTGGAAACCAAACAAGGTTGCTGAGAACTGCCAGACCTCATTTACAAACCACATCTGGCACAGAATAAAATGTCTCTCAGACTTTAGTGGTCATAGTGGCATGGTATGAAATGTCTCAGGCTTGGAAGGAAAGCAGTGTCCAAGTGGCAGTTTCAACCAAAGGAAACTTGGACTAAGGTCAAACCATCCTTGCCCTAGTGGCTTGAGGTTGTTCCTCTTTGTTTTTCTTGAGCTCTCTAGAGAGAATCTGACCACATTCTTCTGCCTCTAACTACCACATGTAGAATCAGAGTTGGCAAAGGACTTGGTGATCAGCTAGTCTGACTTATCTGAGTCACAGATTCCTTCACTGCTGTAATCATTGACATAGATGATCAAGAGTACAAATGAATATTCTAAGCCTAAATATTTAAAAGTTAGAAACAAAGCTAAAAATGGTTAAGTAAATATGTTTTATCAATGTTCATAAAAAATACCTTATCACTACCTGAAAAACAAGGTTCAAATATAGGATTTGAAAGCCCTTAGAATTCCACTCTAAAACATAGCAATGCAGGGAAAGCCTAACCCTGGCCCTGACACCCTTCTCTTTTGATCCCAGGTCCGTTTAACACTGTGCTGCATTTCACACTAGCTCACACCTATTAATTCAATCTACATTACCTGTGAACTGTTGCCCCACGGCCACCTCTCAGACTTGGATAATATGTATCATTGCCAGACAGATCTACACAGGCTGTAAACAGAGCCTTTGGGCATGGGACTCCCAGATCTGGAATATTCACTTTGTGGTCAATAAGGAGAGGGAAGAAGAAGAAGAAATCCAGAAAGGCAGACCCAGAGGAGCATGACCAGAATGGAGTCCCTAAGGTATGGGAGCCATCGCAGGGGTCTGTTCGCTCAAGCACAAGAGCGGTACTGTAGTTTACTAATACCAAGAATTGTCTGGATATAAACTCACTTTTGAATTAATATCGCAGCATAACACTAGAACAAATTGAGAGTCAGACACAATTCTGCCTTCAAACCTCAGCAGCCAAAATGTGCTAGTTGAAAGAGTGCCACTGCAGAACCAGAGTTAATTCTAAGAAAGTGTCTGAAGTTCTCCCTCCCTAGAGACCTCAAGGAAATTCTCCTTTTATGCCTTATATGGGTCCTATGCTAGGATCCCCAAAGATTCTGAGATGAATCAAGTCTGGCTTCAGAAACTCTCCCAAGAGAAGATTCGAAGAAACAGATGTCCTACCACCTTGATGGATTTCACATACCTTTTCTGGGCCAGATGAGACTCAGTTCTTCTAAGACCCAAGACCCTGGATCAGAAAGCCCAAGAGATTGGCTCTTCCACGGTTCTAAGGGATGTGTGAGTGGGATGGAGGTCCATCTATATCATCCACTAAATGGGCTGATGAAGCAGTCATAGCTTCAAGGGAGAGTGTCCAGGCGTCCAGCTCAGGGCTGGCTGGTGGGTCCTCGTGGAGGACTTGGCTTAAACATAGATGAATTATTTTATTATAAAATCATAAATAACTATGATTCATTTTTGAGGAGTTGGCTCACATGATTATAGAGACTGGCAAGTTCAAAATCTGCAGGGTGAGCTTGCAGCTGCAGACTTGGGGAGAACTGATGTTGTAGCTCTAGCTGGAAGGCAGCCTGCGGGCAGAATTGCTTCCTTTTTGGTGGAGGAAGTCTCCGTTTTCTCTCTGTAGACCTCCAACAGATTGGACAAGACCCACTCACGTCATGGAGGGCAAGCTGCTTTACTCAAAGTCTATTTATTTATATGTTAATCTCATCTTTACAAAACGCTCACATCAACATCCAGATCAATGTTTGACCAAATACCTGGACTGCATGGCCTAGCGAAGGCGACACAAAATCACTGGCTCCATGCCCATGATTCTGTTCTGAGGTACAAAAACAGTAATGATACTAAAAATAGGACCTTGTTTGCCAAGTGCTATTACATTTTTTAAAGTTGTATTTAACCATATCCATCTACTGCTCTACTTAGGAAAATGTCAGTAACCCAGGGGCTGCCCAGTGGGCTATCTGATGGCCAGAAACTGTAGGTCTCATTTCCATTCCAGACCACTGGCAGGCAAAAGTGTCAGTGATGAAAAGACATATAACTTCCAAGGGGTAACAGCTTTCCTGAGCATGATCACATTCCACAAATAGGAGTGATATGTCAAGCCCCATAAATAAAATCACACTAGGTTACTTGTAACAACTGATTACCTTTCCAGTCCATTTTCTGAAGCCAAGAACCTGAGGCTGTAAAGTTGGGTAGTAGTGTCTCATGTGGTATTTTTCTTCACTTCTTTTGTACTTTATACTGGAGCAGGTGGGCAGGGAAGGAATCGCTCCCATTTTATCTATACAATGGGTTAATTTTCTAGTTTTGGTTTAAATGGTTTAAATTAAAAGTTTTTAATATATAATAAAACTTCTTTACATATATAAAATGAAAGAGATATTTGTTTTCTATCTATAAAAAATAATCTGAATTTGCTAAGGATTCTAAGAATCCAAATACAATTTCCTATACTTTATTGACACTCAAATTCGAAGTCACAGGGGCTCTGTCATCTGTTCAATATAAACTAACCAAAGAGGAAAAGGGAAAGAAATTTGCAGGATGCTAAGTAGAAATATTAAATATGATAATAATAATAGTATGGATTAAACATCAGTTATATATGCCAAGCACTGCCAGGCAGATTATGTATACATTATTTCTAGTCCTAAATATAAGACGGTGTCATTTCTCCCGATATGAAGGTAAGATAAGACTCAGAAAGTTTGAACGACCTGCCTAAGGTACGCTGAATACAACTCGCTCAGCTAGGATTCAAGCTGTTTTCTACTCTGACTCCTCTCAACCTCAGGAGTACCCAGCAAACTCTCAAACTTTCAGTGGACCTGGAGAATAGCCCCGACTCCCAGAACTGAAAATCCCTTTGTGCAGTCTCTAGGCCACTGCAGGTTTCTGGAATTTTTCTCCCTCCCTCTTAAAGAAGGGGAATTTATTCCATAGCAGTGAAATTTCAATAAAAAAGGACCCAAAAGTCAAGGCACACAATCCTTTTCCTGTGAGCTCTAGGCAATATGGGCAAATTGCAGAAGAGAAAGCCTGAGGGATTACATTGAAGGTTTGAGCTCTCTTCTTACTTCCTTCCTCTTTGGCCCAAATCAGTGACAGAGAACAGTACCAATCATTGTCGAAACTTTTCTTCCTTCTCTTACTCTCTCCTTTATTTATTGATCACATAGTACATACCAGACATAGCACTACAAATGAGGACATGAAAGGCACAGTCCCTGCCCTGAAAGAACCTACTCCCCAGCCCTGGATGAAACAAATATACACATAATTATAATATATCTGGTTAAGTAAGCTAATAGATTATGTAATGGATTGTCTGGGAGCAAAGAAAGGGCCTTCAGGCATCAAACACTTGCTCTCCTGGAGGAGCCTCAATCACAACGACTGGGTCAAGCGAGTGGAGCAGCAGCTGCCGTGGCATTAGCAGCACACGGGATCACCGGTGACACTATGGTGCTCAACCAGAGTGACTTCCAGAGTCACCTGCAGCCAGGTGACCTCAGGAGCCATAGGGGAGATGAAATATTGGAGCATCCCTTCTGCTTCAGACCAGAATTCTTGATTTGACTAGAGCTGCAATGACAACCATTGCTTTGGCTGAGAGCTGAGATATGGAAGATGTTCTGCAACTTGAACCCTTGGTACCCTGAGCTAGTCTGCCTGAGAAAATGCTTATTATTATGTTTGCAGAGATTTCCCAATAATATGTCAGTTGAATCAACTCAACCCAGAAATTTCAAATACAGCAGAGCAGCATCACATCACAACAGTTACAGGAGAGGTAGTTATTGTTGAAGGAATTGAGAAATCATATGTCTGTAGATAAAAAGAAATTAAAGCAAATAATTGCTGATCTCCAGAGTCCTCTGTCAGTTAGCCACTTGCTCTGCCATCTAGAACTGTAGGGTAGAGTATGTCTAAAGTTCTCTCCCTAGCCCTTGGGCCCACCCTGACCCATGTCCACCAGGCTTTCATAAACCTAGCAAAGGCATATTTACTCCTGCATGGAGAGAGATACATTTCACAGCAAACTTAAAATGGAGACAAATTTTAACAAGCTATATTATAGTATTATAGCTTTCTTTTTCATTTTCCCCCTTGTTTTAGGTTTATTTATTTTGAGAGAGAGAGAATGAGAGAGAGAGAAACAGCATGAGCAGGGAAGGGGTAGAGAGACAGGGAGAGAGAATCCCAAGCAGGCTCCATGCTGTTGGCACAGAGCCCAATGCAGGGCTCAATCTCAAAAACCATGAAATATGGCCTGAGTCAAAGTTTGACACTTAACTGAGACACCAGGCTCCCCGAGGAGACAAATTTGAAATCACGAGCAGTATGCATTAATATACTTTGGGTCTTTAGAAGGACCTATTCCATACAAAATGCAGAATGTATGCTGGGTTCATTTACCATTAAGGGGTGTAGAAAAAAATGTGTCTTCTTGATTTCTCTGTGATTGACCTGATGTTCTTCACCAGCCTGCTTTCTTCTGGGTAGCAGTGTGTGTGTATATGTGTGTGTGTGTCTATGTGTCTGTCTGTGTGTGAGGGGTGCATGGAAGGAAGGGGTGGAGGCACATAGTGTGGACATTTAGTTCAACCCAGAGTCTTGTCTGTCTCTTGAGGTAACTTGGTCTCAGCGTGGATTAGAGACAAAAATGCTTAGACTTTCAGAGCCTCATTTTCTCTACCTATTAGAGGGTGGACATGTGGCTCTGGGTCACTGAGAGGAAGCATGGTTCTAGGACCTACACTGTGCTGCCTGGAACTTTCCTGGACCCTCCTAGGTAGTGGCTGATCCCAGGTGATCCCTGGACTGACAATTCTGTTGACATCTGCTGCTGAAAGTCACGGCTGGTGGACTTCAGAATTTATGGTCTGTTCTCTCAGCTCATCTGGACCCAGGAATATCTTCTGATGACTCCGCCCTCCTCAATGGTACTGTACATCCCATCTGAGTCAGACTGTTCCTCCTTCATAGGTCCCAGCAGCTCAGATGTTTGGTACTGCAACTTCCAAATCCAGAACCACGTTGCCCTCACTTGGTGACTTTCAAAAAACCTTCACCACGCCTCCTGGGGCAAATGGAAATTTTTGAGTATGTCTGTGCCATGTGGGAGCTAAGCTTAATTCCAGGCCGGTCTAATCTATACCACTTTTACTTTCATATGACAATTTCTTAAGGGTTGAATCATGTCCCCAAAAATATATTTGAAGTTCTAACCCCCCATAACTCAGAATGTGATCTTGCTGGAAATAAGGTCGTTGCAGATATGAGGTAGTTAGGAAGAGGTCACATAGGAGTAGGATGAGCCCTTGATCCAGTATGACTCATGTGCTTATAAGGAGAGAAGAGACACGGGCACAGACACGGCAGGGGAGAATGCCACATGACTACTGCAGCTGCAAGCCCGAACCGACAAGGGCTGCCCGCAAACTTCCCAGCAGGGTTTTAGAACAAGTATGGCCCTACCAACACCTTATTTCAGACATCTAGACTCCAAGACCGTGAGACAATCAGTTCCTGTTGATTTAAGCTATCCAGTTTGTAGTACTGGGTTAGAGCAGCTACCCTAGCTCTAACACACAAACACCCCAACAGAGAGATCTTGTGGGACTCCTTCCAGTGTCCAAACAGAAGCAAGACAGACACTGTGGGTTCTTCTCAGTCTAATACGGCCCTGCCCCTCCCCCAACCCCACCCCCTTGCAGCTCTGGAGGTCTGAGCACAGGGCTGACTGACTGGCTCCCAACAATGCAGCAGAACCCAAATGATCAAGCTTCCCTAGCTAGTTCCTTTTCCTATCTGACTCAGACATCATTTTCTAAAGCTCTACAATTACATCCACCCAGCCTTACTTCTTGGTATTTTTTTAATTAATTAATTAATGTTTTTCAAAGAAAGTTACAAATTTAATTCTTTTATGATATATTTAATAATTAGCCCCCCAAAACTTTGCCTTAAAATGAGTCTAAAGTTTGTGGTAAGTTTCCTTTAAATTATTATTTTTTAAATATAATTTATTGTCAAGTTGGCTAACATACAACGTATATAGTGTACTCTTATTTTCAGGGATATATTCCCATGATTCATCGCTTACATACCAATACCCAGTGCTCATCCCAACAAGTGCCCTCCTCAACACCCATCAGCCGTTTTTCCTCTCCCCCAACCACCCCACATCAACCCTCAGTTTGTTCTCTGTATTTAAGAGTCTTTTATGGTTAAGAGTCTCTCTCTGTTTGAAACTATTTTTCCTTTTCCCTTTCTCCATAGTCTTCTCTTAAGTTTCACAAGTTCCACATATGAGTGAAAATATGATATATGTCTTTCTCTAACTGACTTATTTCACTTAGTCTCATACCCTCCAGTTCCATCAGCATTGTTGCAAATGGTAGGATTTCATTCTTTCTCATTGCCAAGTAGTATTCTATTGTATATATAAACCACATCTTGATCTATTCATCATTTGATGGATATTTAGGCTCTATCCATGATTTGGTTATTGTTGAAAGCACTGCTAAAAACATTGGGGTACAGGTGCCCCTTCGAAAGAGCACACCTGGATCCCTTGGATAAATTCCTAATAGTGCTATTGCTGCATCTTACAATAGTTCTATTTTTAATTCTTTGAGGAACCTCCACACTGTTTTCCAGAGTGGTTGCATTAGTTTGCATTCCCACCAACAGTTCAAGAGGGTTCCTGTTTCTCCATATCATCGTCAACATCTATTGTTTTCTGACTTGTTAATTTTAGACACTGTATGGTGTGGGGTGATATCTCAATGTGGTTTTGATTTGTATTTCCTTGATAATGAGTGATGTTGAGTATCTCTTGGTATTTTAAAGAAGCAAAAAAAAAAAAAAAGCCAAATCTAGCTTTCAAGTCTCTTGCTTTGCTGCAGACTCAAATATGGCACTTGGAATACCAGCAGCTGGCTATTGGCTGTCTTATTGTCTTTATGAGTACCCGTGATGCAAAAGTTTAGGCACAAGTAATACTTGAGAACAGAGCCATCAGGGGCAGAATGATTGCTCTGTTCACCTCCCCATGTGCAGACAACTTGTAACCATGTTCTCTCCTCTCCATGAGAAGTGAAGAGATCCTAGCCATACACTCTCATCCTCCAACATTTGTGGTGTGTGCATTTCCCTCTGGGAGCCTGGACCAGAAAGATTCTGCCAGGCATGCTGTCAGTCATGGGGGTCCTCGGGAGTCAGGGGCAGGTTCTTATAAATAGATCTTTTATCTGACCCGTTTGGTAGCTTCAAATGCTCAGTCTTGCTATGTTTTAATGGTCATGATGTTTTTTCTATTTACTGTATAGCCTTGTCCTCTCAGGATCTCTGGAGAGGACATTACTGGTGGTTTTCAGTCTTTGCTGTCCTTTCTTCCTTTCCAATAGAACTGTGATATTGTTTAGGTGTCCATCCTTTTCTGACATAGCCCATGTCCCTCAGTGTCCTGTTAGGTGAAAGGTTATCCTATAACTTCCTCCTGTGATTGTGTCATGAGTGGGCATGTGACCCCAAATCTGCTTATGGGGCTCAAAGAGCTTCTGCTGGAGACTTCCAAGAAAAAAACTTTCTTGTCTTTAGGAGCACTTTGGAAAGCCAGTCTCCTTTACACTGAAAGTGGAGGAAAAAGCATGTGACCCTGATTGAAGCTGGCAGCTATCTTGTAATTGGAAGGAAAACTGTTCTTAGGATATAGCTTGTGTTCCGCAGAGCTCAACAATGAAACACCTCTGGTCCCCCAACTGAAGCCCATGTAATCCTTGACGTCCAGTTACATGAGTCAATGGCTTCCCATATTGTTTAAACTAATTTGATGTACATGTTCTTGAGAATATCCTAATAGACACAAACTATAGCCGACATTTTAGAGTAGGTACAATGGCGGGGCGGGGGGGAGCCACAGATCAGTTTAGATTGTCAGTTGAATGCTCATGGATAATTCTGCCTAGCTATTCTTGAAACCATGAGGATTTCTTCCTTATATTTCTACTTCTAGAGACTTTGCCTTTTTATACCATCTCTTGATGGTCTCATTTAACATTTAATCTACAAATTCAAAGAATGGCTAATTTCCTGGTGTACTTATGAGAAGTGGGCTCTTTTTAGCTTTAACAGTTTCAGTAATACATAGGTGAGAAAACAAATACTAAAAAGAAAAAAAAGACTTGCTTAGGTCCACAAATTTCCATAATCTAGATAATTATCACAGACACAAATCAGTGTAGAACAATTCAACAAACATACAAAAGGCTTAGATTTTCTCTAAAGAGCTGGATCCAGTTTCCTAACTTTGTTTCAATCAATACACTTCTGCTTTGGTGATATATGAAGGTTCTCAAACCATCAAAATAAGAGATCTGTAGGGAGATATTAAGTTATTAGTTTCAAAAGATTCTCATGTTTTTGGACTCAATAAAGCCAAGTGTACTGGAAAATGCTTAAAGTAAGATAAATAGATATTTTCCATTGGAAGCACACACTAAACCACACTTCCTTTTAAATACCCACTTTGCACTAAATCATTAAGGTTTTTCACTTCAATGTTCTCAATTTTTGGCTCATTTGAATCATTAGCCTATAAGAGAGCTGAAGAAAAAAAAAGAAAGATTGAAACACAATCAATTAGCTTCCCTTTGGTTGTTTTAAGAAGTTTAATTTAGGGGAAAATTCTCTGGAATAAAACTTGAATTATACTTAAATTAATTTTTGTCATCTCTTTTTAGTATGTTTGTTATAATTAGTGTAATATAAAATTAAATATTGGATTATCTTGTCAAATAGTCTTTCAAATAAAGCCTCAAAAATATACCAGTCAGGGTGTAGCCACTCTCGAAAATAGTATGGATTGAAGGTTCCTCAAGAAACTAAAAATAGAACTCCCCTATGGCCCAGCAATTGCATTATTATGTATTTAACCAAAGATAAAAATATACAGATTTTGAAGAATACATGTACCCCAATGTTTATAGCAGCATTATCAACAATAGCCAAACTATAGAGAGAGGCCAAATGTCCATCAACTGATGAATGGATAAAGAAAATGTGATATATATATATATATATGGAATCAGTCATCAAAAAAGAATGAAAGCTTGCCATTTGCAATGATGTGGATGGAGCTAAGAGAAAGAAGTCAATCAGAGAAAGGTAAACATCATATGATTTCACTCATATGTGGAATTTAAGACACAAAACAGGTAAACATATGGGAAGTGAGAGAAAGAAAAGAAAGGAAAACAAACCACAAGAGACTCTTAATGATAGAGAACAAACTGAGGGTTGATGGAGGGAGGTTTGTGGGAAATGGGCTAGATGGGTGGTGGGTACAAAGGAGGGCACTTGTGATGAGCACTGGGTGTTGCATGTTAGTGATGAATCACAGAATTCTACTCTTGAAACCAATGTTGCACTGTATGTTAACTAAATCTAAATTTTAAAAAAGGCAAAAATAAGTATACTAGTCAGATAATACTCTTTCCATATGGTATTTCTTGGAATTATCCAATTATTCAAGGATAAACCTGGCACATTGGAGATAAATTTACCTCCATGCTCCTTTCTCATGTCAGGAAAGTGTAGTTTTTTGAGGTCTATGGGTAATCTTAAACACTTGTGCCATTTTTCCTTTCTTTGCCTAACCACTGAGGAATCTTGGCAGCTTTAACAAGAATTGGACCCTACTTTTTCTCTCAAATAGGTAGAGTTAGGACACAAGAAAACATGATAACACTAGAACAAGGAGGAAATCCTTAAAAGCCTAACAGTGATGCCATAATTTGGGCCCATTAGCCAAGGAAGAAATCTGGGAACTCTGCCATCCCACATTCTTTTGGCAATTCTGCCCAGGGAGGTGTGGTCATGTGGTGAGGAGGTGAGGGTGGGGGCAGGGCTTGAAGCCCCATGAACAGAACCCACTGGAAGAGGCAACCTATCTCTGGGAGCAAACCAGGGCTGCATATCTGTAATTTCTTAGTGTAGGACTGGATACAGCCAAGGCTTGCTGAGTGGTTTGGAATCACACTCATCAGTAGTTCCTTTGCTTGTAACAAGCGCAAGACTGTTCACTGAGAATGACAAGTTCATTATGGGCACTCTGGGGTCTCCAGTTAAGCCTAAAATGTTTGGAATAAGAAATGCTAACACAAATGATGAAGCATTCACAATCCTAGATAAATAAATCTCTATCTTATTCATCTAAGTTAATGCTACATGAACATAAAACAATTCAATCATCTCTACCTATTAACATGGATGGGAATACAAATCAAATCTAAAGCTTTCCAAGAAATAAAACTAGTAAATTTAAGGTAGTCTATGATTTGATTAAATTAATTAAATTAATTGGATGCTTTGACCTGTACAATGCACTCCTTTGCCTTCTTTGTTCTAAAAGTGAATACTGAGGACCTCTGGATAACAATGCTACCATATAATAGAACAAACCTAAGGAAGTTATTGGCTTGTATCTGCCCATGCTCAAAAGAAATTGTGTGTAACACACACTACATGCTAAGTCAGTGGCTGTTGAATGCTGAATGAATAATCTATAGCAAAACAACAACAACCACAACCAGAAATCAGTTCTCCCATTACATTTTAATTATATGTTTTTCATGAGCATATGTATCTATTAAATGAAAATAAATCACTCTCTTTAGAGTGAATTTAAAGTGGACCCAAGGATCTGGACAAAGCTCTAGTGAGAGACTGTAAGAAAGCACTTAGTAAAGTGCTATGAAGCTTCTTATGAAAACAGAGTCATCAGGGGGCACCTGGGTGACTCAGTCGATTATGAGCCCAACCTCAGCTCAGGTCATGATCTTGTGATTTGTGGGTTCAAGCCCCACATCGGGCTCTGTGCTGACAGCTCAGAGCTTGGAGACTACATTGGATTCTGTTTCTTCCTTTCTCTCTGCCCCTCCTCTGCTCATGCAGTATCTCTGTCTCAAAGATAAATAAACATTTAAAACAAAACAAAGGAACAGAGTCATCAGAATGGAAGCTGGAACTCAGGCTGGAGTTTAAGTCCCACATCTGCTCCTTGCTGGCTGTGCACCCTTGGGGAAGTTATTTTAACCTTGTTAACTTTAATTTTCTCATGTGTAAAATAGAAAAAAAATTAATACTATCTATATCATGCATTTTTAGTGACTCTAAAGAGAGCTATAGCACAAAAGCATTTCTGCCTGGTGGCCCTTTATAGCAAGAACTCCATTAATGTTGGCCATCATTGTTGGCTTTTTCTTCATTATCCTCATCCTCATCATCAGAGGTGGGAATTCCTTACCGCCCATCCTACAACATGTCAAGGTTGCCAAGGGTAAAAAAAAAAGAAAGAAAGAAAAGAAAAGAAAGGAAGGAAAAACAAAAATAAGCATAGTAGGGACTGCTAAATCACATTCTTATAATTTCTTACCTGGTCTCTTCAGACTTGTCTTCCTCAGGTCGGTCTTCCAAACATCAAAGTGACCTATTCAGAAGAGAAACCTGATGGTATCACTCCTCTAATATCTAACTCAGTTGTTTGGTCCCTACTATGCAGAGTCCGGTACCTTTACTGTGGTGTCTGCGGAGGGTCTCTCAGAACTAAGCCCCTGCTTGCCCATGGAGCTCTAGTTCTGATCAAGCAAACCAGATCCAATCTAATACATCAGGTAGCTCTGGCTACCTCCTGGCCAAATCTTACTCCATTATGACTCAGTTAAACACACACACACACACACACACACACACACACACACACACACTGAGCAACACAGCTTAGACTCTGTTAACCTCCTGGGAAAGCTATCATGACCTGAGCCGAAGCCGGGCGCTCAACCGACTGAGCCACCCAGGAGCTGCAGGAGCCAAGTTCCCTTGTAGGGCTTGAAGAGGACAAGAACATAACATTCTTTTCCCAGTCAAGTTTGAAAATAATGGAAAGGTGGACACGGAAGTCCAGCAGGAGATACAGTTTTATCTTCATAACTGATAAAGCTGTCAAAGAAGGATGTGGCTTATGTACATGACGACAGCAGACTTCTAAAACTGTACTCCTGGGGCGCCTGGGTGGCTCAGCTGGTTAAGCATCAGGCTTCAGCTCAGGTCACAATCTCGCGGTTTGTGGGTTCGAGCCCCGCGTCGGGCTTTGTGCGGACACCTAGCTTAGAGCCTGGAGCCTGTCTTCGGATTCTGTGTCTCCCTCTCTCTCTGACCCTCCCCTGCTCATGCTGTCTCTCTCTGTCTCTCAAAAATAAATAAAAAACAGAAAATAAAATAAAATAAAACAAAACAAAACTGTACTCCATACTTAGACCTACCCACCAGTCACCACATGCTGCCCATTAGAGGACTAGCCTCTGCACAATGTAGAGTATGAAGAGGCAGACCAGAATGTGGCTTCCAACTACTATGCAGAGCCAGTTTATTTCCCAAACACACCACTGGGAGAGTTGCCCCTTCTCCTCTGAGTCAGTGAGCCAAGGGGGAGAGAGAGGCCCAGAGGGTGACAGCAGCTCATGTAAGTTGAACTGGTCAACATGGGACTCTGCTCTGTTCCTGGACAACCTCATGGGCACTGATTGATTTATGTGCTAGCGATATTTCCCACAAGTGATAGTTAAAGTAGATCACAGATACCCCCAGATTCATATCAGTGGATTATCTCTTGACTTCTCTAATTCCTCTTTTTCAGTTGACCTAGGAACACAGTTGGAATGGCGTACTTAGATAAACTCCTTATCAAGATTTAAAACTTGTTTTGGCTTCTAAAAGATTATGCCTTCTCTTTACTCAATCATTTGAAATCTAGCAAATATTCATTGAGACCGCTTCCCCCCCCACAGGTGCCAAGTGCCATGAATCTAAGTATGAACATGCCAGAGTGATCCTGTGGAATTTACCATCCAATCAGCATCTACTGGGTCTCTTCTCTTAGGGAGACAAAAGGGAGCTCAGTCTTTTATGAGCTCAAAATAAACGGAGACAAATATTTGCAATTTTTGTCCTAAGTTTCAAATGTTTTTCTGAGTAGTGAAATGACTGTTCACCCAGAATTTAAGACATTTCTCTTTTCCTATCACCAGCATTTATTAGAGCCAAGATACTAATGATAAAGGTCATAGAAACCACTGGAGAGTCGTTGATCTCCTCTCATTCTATCCTTATTGCACCATCTCATTAAAACCTACAATAGGCAAAGAGAGGAACAGGGTGAAAGCGTGTAGGTGAGTTGTTCATATGCGTCACAACTAGAAAACAACCCATATGTGAATGAAGATATCACCCTTACTCCTTTCTTATCCTGGACTCCTGTATCTTCCATTATTCTCTTGTTTAAAAAAAACAAAAAACAAACAAACAAAAAATGGTGTCTTACATTTCTAAGCATTATATTTGTTTTTTTATTTAACTAGATTATGGAAGACTACACCCATTATTTCACTAGGTCTTAAACTTGCACTTTGGTTTGGCTTGTTTTTACCTCATTTGGCCTTACTTTCTCATCACCAAACAGAACAATTCAAAAGAAAAGGGGATTGGGTATGATTCCAGTTCCTAACTGATTCAGATTCGAAGTCTCTTCCTGCCTACAACTTTTAAAAACTGTCGTGGAGTCAAACTGTCATGGAGAAATTGGTAATTTTTTTCCCCCAGACCCCCATGTACTCAGTATTGTTCCTGGTTTCAGAAAAGAAGCTATCTTCTCCATGCCGTTCCTGTACCTCTTCTAGGGTAGCAGGAGCAGGAAGTAATGATTTTCACCACCTGAGAACAAGCAGGGAAACCAAGTCTGATACTTCTGTTTGGGAAAGAAAGAAACTGACAAGGTTAAAACAATCTAAATTCTTTACTTGAAATGCTGTATTTTTTCTATTAGCTTCTGAGACAGCATATAAATTCATAGCAGTGATTTAAAATATATGTACATATTTTATACAAATACATACATCCTTCTTGTGTATGTATAAGGCACTTGTTTCTAAATAATGAGTAAAGAGAATAGCAAAAAAAGTCAACATAGCCCAGAGTCTCAGAGTATCATTGTCAGCATGAAGGCCAGCGAGATCTTTGGCAACTAATATACATCCCTTTCTTCTTGCTTTGTAAGAAAAAAAGGAAAAGAGAAGAAGGGCATCATGACACAGTTTTTTGTTATCCCTCTATCTGTTCAGAACCTACAGGAGACAGGATACATAAAAGGAAACCAACAACAGTAGAATTACAATCCCCAATATTGTGGGGACTTTGGCAGAGAATGTTGCATATGCATTTTTAAAATTTCAAATGTATTATTTAACATTTATCCAAGGCAATGTGTATTAAATATTGAACAGATTTTAAAAGAGGCTTTTCATGTATTAAAAAAATTCATTAGTGAGCTTTGGGGATAATATTCAATTAATAAAACACACAATATTTCTTTTGCCCAAAGCATTTTAAAGCCATGAAAGGAAATGAGATCTTCCCAGGAGCTGTGATAAGCGCATTTCTAGGGTCAATAGGTTAGAAGGTGCCTTTTTGCAAAAATTTTCTTAGAGTTGTCAATTTAAATCCATCTGGAGAAGCACTTAGTAATCCTGTAATAAAACCCTGGCTCTACCCCGTACCACTATAATACCATTCTTATAATATATTTATCCTACATTTAATATGTCCTAATACCTAGTATTGGTCAGGGCTAAATTTAAATAAATGTTGATTATTTTAAATGAGAATGTTCAGGCAGGATATCTATCTCTGTCCATATATCAGATATATATATATATATGCTATGAATATAGACATAAACATGGATAAGAATATAGGTCTGATATATCCCAGGTTAAAAATATAAATAAGTTAACAGTGGGGACAGATAAATTTATGAAGACTACTTTTACCTGTAGGACATTGTTCTACTTACCAACTTTCATATTGGGTTGGAAGGTCCAGAGTTGATAATTACAGAATCACATAAATGGCATGAGGGTAAACAGGCTTTAGAGTAAACAGACTGTGTCAAAAAGAATTATTCCTTCCAGCTGGGAGAGGCAGAAGTAGAAAAGGTGGATGGAGTTTGCCTCTGACTCTCAGCCGCAAACCCCATCTGATCAATCCATTCTCCTGACTGGCGCTACCAGAACCAGAATCCAGAAGGCCTGCCCAGGGACACCTTCGACACTGCCAACGACCACAACTCCAACCACGATTCAGCCCTTTATACCAAATACACATTAATCTATATTGAATCATCATCGATGCCCTGAATCTAATAATCTTTTCAGACTTTACTCTTTCTGTTAATGGTACTGTTTGCTTATAATGATATCAAATTTGTGAACTTCAAATGTGTTTTTAATGTTTTTATTAAAGAACAAAAAAGCAAAGAACAACAAAAATCCAATCATACAATGTTTTCATAGTATCTATTTTAAGACCACTTCACTCCCATGACTTTCCAAAATTCCCAGTTTCCAGAAGAAACTAGCATTAACTTTAGTGTTTTTCCTTTCTGACATTTAGGCTTTTCTTCTGCTTTTAACAACAATCAGATGGTGTGTGTGTGTGTGTATGTCTGTGTGTGTGTGTGTATATAATGTAATATATATGTGTATTTTATATACCATATATAATACATATATATGATATTATATGTGTTTACAACATGCTTTTTTCACTTAAAGCTTATGCAGATCAGTTTGTTCAGAGTTACTTCTTTCTCACATTATTCCATTGTATAGACATACCATACTTATCCATTACCTTACTGATGGTTATTTGGGTTTTTTAACATTATGCTACCATGAACATTTATGTCACAAATAAGTATACAGCAAATATCTATAAATATAACTTTTAGTACTTTTGCTGTCATTTCTTTATAAGGCAGATTTTCAGAAGTGAGACTGCTGGATCATACATAGGGTATCCTACTTGAACAACTTTTAATAAATTCTGCCAAATTATTGGGATCAATTTTGAGCTTCTTTTCCCTTATACTAATCTTCTCCTTTACAGGCTCCAACTCAAAATTTATAGAAACATCCTATGTAATATCATCCTGCCATTTAATCCTGGCCTGACATTCTCCTGGCTACATTTTAGGTACTGTTTAGATCCTAACATGCTAGGACACTAATTTTAGCTTCCTTACCAGTTTTTGCTTACCTGGTCTCCCATTCCATACCTGACAGTCATATTAATCTTCTCAAAAGCTGTCTTATGCATATCATATCTCTATAATCTTCCACGAGTCCCCATTACCTAAAAAAGTGAATCTTAATCATACATTCAAGATCCTTCACAATCAGGCTTCAGTCTTTCTCACTTTATCCTTATCTCTCTCTCTCTTTTTTTTAAATAATTTATTGTCAAATTGGTTTCCATACAACACCCAGTGCTCTTCCCCACAAGTGCCCTCCTCCATCACCACCACCTCTTTTCCCCCCTCACCCTTCCCCTTCAGCCCTCAGTTCGTTTTCAGTATTCAATAGTCTCTCAAGTTTTGTGTCCCTCTCTCTCCCCAACTCTCTTTCCCTTCCCCTGGTCCTCCATTAGGTTTCTCCTATTCTCCTGTTAGAACTATGAGTGCAAACATACGGTATCTGTTCTTCTCTGCCTGACTTATTTCGCTTAGCATGACACCCTCAAGGTCCATCTACTTTCCTACAAATGGCCATATTTCATTCTTTCTCATTGCCATGTAGTACTCCATGGTGTATATATACCACATCTTCTTGATCCACTCATCAGGTGATGGACATTTAGGCTCTTTCCATGTTTTGGCTATTGTTGACATTGCTGCTATGAACATTGGGGTACATGTGCTCCTATGCATCAGCATTTCTGTATCTCTTGGGTAAATCCCTAGCAGTGCTATTGCTGCTTATTTCTTAAATTAAAAATTAGAACTGTGGCATCTAGAACTTTGGCTTAAAATTAAGTATATCTGACAGCAAAATGTATGTTCTTACTATCACATCATGTTTTGATACAGTTCAATAAATATTTATTTTATACCCCATGAAGCACCCTCTATTAGATGCTATAGAGGATTAACACTTGAAAAATAATGACACACGATTGACATTTAATCATGGTGCCTGCCTCCTCGGCAGCACCTGTGCTTTGCGCTATGTAACCCTGCCTCCCGCAAGATAGAGGAGGTTAAAACAAATGTGGGCACCTCTTCGGCTGGTCTGTTGCTAACTAACAAGCCATCCCAAAACTCAATGGCTTAAGACAATGACAACACTTATGTGGCTGACACACCTGCAACTTATATAAAGCTCAGAGGTGGTAACGTGTTCCTGCTCTGCTCAGTATCAGCTCTGGTGGCTTGAAGGCCAGGACTGGGAATCATATTAAACTCTTGTCCACTCACCAGTCTGGAGGTTGGTGCTGGTTGTCAACTGGCTATTCAGTGGGGACCATAACCTGGAACACTTCCATATCACAACTCTGTGAGGTCTTTCCCTTTCCTCGGGTTCCAAGCGCAAAAACCCGCACAAGGCCAGGCCGGAATTGTTTTTCCTGTTAGAACTTAGCCCCTGAAAGCACATAAAATCGCTTCCACTGCAGATACAAGCCCACCTAGATCCAAAAGAAGGAGGTATAGACCCCATCTCACAATGAAGGACTGTCAACGTCACATTGCAAAACTGTGCCACATTGCATGCTTGGTGGTGTGGTCATCCTTAGAATACAGTCTGCCACACCACTTATAGATGTGCCAGTGACCTGTCATGGGAAAATAATTCAAGAAAATCAAATTCCCTTTCAAGTAAATATAACTTGAGAACAATTTAGAGAATGAACGTAGCTGCTAAAGATTAATCTGGAAGAATACAACAAAGAAAGAGGAGGGCATGATGAAGTATGTGTTCACTGAAGTTATGAGGCCATAGAAACCGAGAGTAAAACCCTAGTTCTGTTCACTTTTACACATATCCCTACCAGGGCACAGTACCAAACACATCATGGATACTCAGATATGTCATAGGAAGAAATACATGAATGGCTGGAAAGAGAGAACACAAAAAGAGGGGTAACTCTGGAGGAGGAAAGATGAGATTCTATCAGAAATACATTCAGTTTGAGGTTGCAGTGACAGCTCCCCACTGAGATGTCTAGCAAGCAGTTAGTGAATGGGTCTGTGGCCCAGAAGGGAGAACAAGAGTTGGGGGAAGGGTTTAGTAAGCTTTGGACAAGATGACGTTTTGACTAGATGAGAAAGTCAAGAAGGAGCATGGAGAGGAAGACCAGTGACTAATGCTCAAGCAAAATAAGAATGCTTAATACTATCAGCTCAGAGTCTGAACACCTGTATTTAATGTCTGTAATACCTGATTCAACACTTAGTAACTGTGTGTCCTCTTAGGTTTAGCTACTTAATCCCTCTTTACCTCGATATCCTGTCGTAATAGTGTTATAATAATAAAACTTAGTCCATAGGGCTATGGATTAATGATACAGTGCCTGAAAAGTACTTTGAACAGAGCTGAGCATTCAGGAAGGAATTAATGCAGATTAATTTTATAACTATTTTTATTTTCTTTAATATCTAAGGTTTAGAAATGAGCAGAGGAAGAGACAGATAATAATAATGAGAATGAAGGCCTTGTATAATAATCCAGACAAACGGCTGCAAGTTACATGTATTATTCAGTTGACAAACATCAGAGGTGCTGATTTTGTCAATAAAAAGGGTGTGACATGGTGAGTTGTATTTTCTATCTCAACATTTCATAAAGCATGTGCTTTTGGGGGTGGTGTAGTAATGTGTTGTGTCAAAAAAAGTGTGTTCTATACTCAAATAAGTTTGAGAAATGTTGCATTTACCAAAATTGTTTCCTTAAATGCATATGCTAATATGAGCCATAGTTTGCTAAGAAGGGGCTATGTAGAGTATCATTTCTTAGACTCTTATAAGTTTCTCTAGGGATCACTCTGCTAAACCTATATGTAAAACACAACCCCTCAATGCTAGTCAAGGAAGAATCTCTTGAGAAATTTCTTTAAAAAATACATATTACTGGATTCATTCCACAGACTCTGATTAGAAAGTCTGGACTGGTGTTAAGAAATCTGTATTTTTTAAGTTCCTTGGTATGTCTTTGTCTCTAAGCAACCAGGAAGTGGAATTTTGTCCCATAATCCATCTTTTTCCAACCTGTTCTGAGAAAATTTGGCTCCTACAAAAAATGATAACAAAAACAACCAAGAAAAGATGTGCGTGTGAGGGGGAATTGTTTTGCTGCCAAGGAGATAAGAAAATTGAACGTCAACATTCAAGAACACTTCTGCTGAGTTGACTTCGAAAACCATAGATCCCAAGCACTCAAGGAAATCTAGAATTTGCCATAAAAACCTGGCAACTCTCCATTGATCATTTACTCTGGTTCCAGAAACCTGTCTGGACTCCAGAAATAAGGCTTCTTGCCCTCCCCACCCCCACCCCCGCCTCGTGCCACTCCTTCTCTTTCTCCCTCTCTGTCTCTCAAAAAATTAATAAACATTAAAAAGAAAAAAAGAAATAAGGAATATCCAATAATGTATCTGAGTAGGTTAATGAGGACAAAGATTCATCAAATAGACACAGCATGATGGTTACCTATGTACTTGTAATGCCTTTAGTTTTTTTAATGTTTTTATTTATTTTTGAGAATGAGAGAGAGAGAGAGAGAGAGAGAGAGAGAGAGAGCGAGCGTGAGCAGGGGAGGGTCTGAGAGAGAGGGAGACACAGAATCCGAAGGCAGACTCCAAGCTCTGAGCTAGCTGTCAGCACAAAGTCTGATGTTGGGCTCAAACCCTCGAACCACAAGATCATGACCTGAGCTGAAGCTGGACACTTAACCGACTGAGCCACCCAGGTGCCCCCTATTATGCTTTTAAAAGCCTTCAGATAATCTATGAAAGCTAATGATTTGATACCCCAAAAATATATATAATTATGGAAAAATAGTTGAAGGCTCTATACAAAATTTGAACTATTGTTCCATGGACTTAGTGGTAGTTTAACAGATTTCCAAGAATTCCCAACAGAACTTTGAAGCAAAGTAGACTAGAATTTTTTTAAACTTGCTTAGAACCCGTATCTAACACAATGGGTATAGTTGTATTCTTTGTGCGCCTGTTTAACATTTAATCTAAGAATAGGCCCCTTACCTGAGATTTACTTGGAGATCAATCAGACCTGAGAATCCACAACCTGAGAGACATTGTCTTAGGACTATTTGGAAAGAAGACAATTTTTTCCAATGAATATTCTATCTACGAAGAATTCAGCAAAGAATGAATGGTTTAACATATTTCCTCATTTGTAGTCTGCTTTAAAACTTTTACAGGAAAACTAAAAGAAGATAAAAGCATGACATCATTTCCAAGCTTCTCTTGACACACTCAAGTGATTATTCATTTTCTATGTCTGGCAGGAGGAGTGTGGGTTGTAGTCAGTCTTGGCCTTTTCCAACAGCCCTGGTGCAGAGGGGCAGGAATGAGGGTAAATTAGTCTAGGAAAGGCCAGCCGTGCTACATTTTTCCAGGCTGATAAAAGACTAAATAGACACGACCACGAAATGCAATACATGATCCTAGATTAGCTCCTATAAAGGATACTGTTGGGGGTGCCTGGATGGCTCACTCAGTTAAGCATCTGACTCAAGCTCAAGCTCAGGCCATGATCTCATAATTCATGAGTTTGAGCCCCGCTTCTCTGTCTCTCTGCCCCTCACTCACTTGCTCCCTCTTTCTGGGTGCAAAAAGATACTGTTAGGACAATTGATTAAAGTTAAAAGGAGTTAGTGAATTCAATGATAGTGTCAATGATGATTTCCTGATTTTGATCCTTATATTGTGAGTTTCTGTAGAATGTCCTTGTTTGATGGGTTACATCACTAAACTATTCAGTAATGACAGGCACCATGTTCAAAACTTACTTCCAAATGGTTCCAGGAAAAATATTTTTTTGTGTTCTTCTTGGAGCTTTTTAAAAGTTTTAATTTAATTTTATTATTTTTTAAAATTTAATTTAAATCCAAGTTAGTTAACATATTAGTGTAAAAATGGATTCAGGAATAGAATTTAGTGATTCATCACTTACATATAACACCCAGTGCTCATCCAAACAAGTGCCCTCCTTAATGCCCATCACCCATTTAGCACGTCCTCCCCACCTCTCCCCCAGCAACCCTCAGTTTGTTCTCTGTATTTAAGAGTCTCTTATGGTTTGCCTCCCTCTTTCTTTTCATCTTAGTTTTCCTTCCTTTCCCTTGTGTTCATCTGTTTCATTTCTTAAATTCCACAGATGAGTGAAATAATGTCATTTATCTTTCTTTGACTGACTTACTTCATTTAGCATAATACATTCTAGTTCCATCCACATTACTGCAAATGGCAAGATTTCATTATTTTTGATCACAGAATACTATTCCATTGTATATCCATATATACCATACCTTCTTTATCTATTGTCAGTTGATGGACATTTAAGCTCTTTCCATAATTTGGCTATTGTTGATAGTGCTGCTATAAGCATTGGGGTGCATGGGCCCCTTCGAATAAGCATTTTTGCATCCTTTGAATAAATACGTAGTAGTGCAATTGCTGGGTCATAGGGTAGTTCTATTTTTAATTTTTTGAGGAACCTCCTGTTTTCCAGAGCAGCTGTGCCAGTTTGCATTCCCTTCTTGCAGCTTTTCTGAAGGTTGAAGTTATTCTAAATATAACAAAACTAAAATTGGTATTAGTACATTAGCATTTATTCAATTGTTTGTGTTAGTTTATTGTTGATTTTCTTGGGTTTTCTGAGTAAGTTATCATATCATCTGAAAATAGTTTTACTTCTTTTCCAATTCCTGTGCCTCTTATTTTTCTGCCTTTTTATAGTGTATTGGCTAATATCTCTAGAACAATATTCAATAGTACTAGAGATGATAAGCATTCTTGACTCTTTCCTAATCTTAGTGGAAATATCTCTAGTGTTTCATTAAGCACAGTGCTGGTTTTAGGACTGAAGTATTTTGTTTAGAAAATATGCACCAATTCCTATTTTCTTGAGTGTTTTTATCAGGAAGCTTTTGTCAAAAGCTTTTTTCTTTTCATATAAAGGATAATCACATAATGATTCCTCTTACGTCTACCGATGTGGCATTTTATTTTACTAGATTTCTTAATTCCCAATCATCCTTGTATTCCTGAAATAAATCTCACTTGGCCATGGGATATTTTCTTAATGTAGTGTTGGGTTTTGTTTTCTAATATTTAATCAGTATTTTTGCCTTGATCTTGGATGATTGGTTGTAAATGTATTTAGATGTTCAGAATCATGTTCTGCCTTACTGCTTATAGGAGAGCAATCTCTATAAAAGGGAGCTCGGTGACAGCAGAAAGGATGCAGGAGGTGGGGTAATGGAGGGATGGAGAGACTTCAGAGTCACCTGCACCTTTTGAGGACTGCCAGTTCCCTCTGTATACCGACTTGGTGACCTTGGAAAAATTATTCCTTCTTTTCTACCTTCTATTTTCTCATCCCTCACATACGAGAACCCACCATAAGAAGTTAGGTAACGATGAAATATTGTCTGTACAAACTTTAGTACAATGCCTGGCAAAATGGAAGCCCACATAAGCATTGGGATATTTTATTACAAATAAGTATTTTTCTTCTGCTGAACCTCACATTATTAAAAAAGTGGCACTGGGGGCGCCTGGGTGGCTCAGTCGGTTAAGCATCGGCTTTGGCTCAGGTCATGATTTCACAGTTTGTGGGTTCGAGCCCCGCATCCAGCTCTGTGCTGACAGCTCAGAGCCTGGAGCCTACTTCAGATTCTGTGTCTCCCTCTCTCTCTGATCCTCCCCTGCTTGCACTATGTCTCTCTGTCTCTCAAAAATAAATTAAGAAACCTAAAAAAATTTTTTAAATAAATAAAAAACATTAAAAACATTTTTAAAAAATGGCACTGGATATCCGTGAACAGATGCCATGTTTCCCCAGGAGCCACGTAATGTCTCAGTTTAAGCAGTCCCCAGCAGTTTGCTAGGATTACTGAGCACGGAGGAGAGTAAGCAAACCAGTTTCAGTGACCCAGGTGTAGATTTTGTCTCTGCTTCTACAGTTACCCCATTCTACACTGGAGGTGTATGTGTGAGTAATAAACACTTGCTGAGTGCTGAGTGGGGACAGGAGGGAGGACAGTGAAAGGAATGGAAAAAGAAGATAAAATTTCTTGAACCCCCAGTCCACTGCAAAGACTAGTTTTGGTATTTCTGCAGTTACACAGGTGAGGAAAGCTGAAGGGTAGCATCAAGACCTTAAAACCTGAGAGAACCATCTTGAGAGGCAAGTTGGTAGGAGTTTGTTTCTCTATCTAAGACCTAAGATTAGCTTCTATTCTGTTCTTATTCACAATTTCCCTGGATAGAGGAGAATGGAGAGACACATTCTCTCTGGGTTTAGCTCTTGGCTACTTTATCTCTTGGTGTTTTGGACATCAGGAAATTGTTCTGTACAAGGTAGCAGTCCTGCTTCTAAGACTCCTGAGTGCTAAGGAAGTAAGGAGAGTGCTCATTTATTGATATCATATAAGATGTGATCATTTGTGACTTGCTTTTCTCACTTAGTATAATATTTTCAAGAGTTGTCTACATTGGAGCATTCTTTCCTTTTTTGCTGCCAAATAATATTCCATCATACAAATATACCACATTTTATTTATCCATTCATCTGTTGAAGGATATATGGGTTGTTTCCACTTTGTGGCTCTTATGAAAAATGAAGATATGAACATTTGTATTCAATTTATATGTGAATATATGTTTTCATTTCTTTTGGGTATATACCTATGAGTGGAATTGCCAGATCTTATGGCAGCTCTGTGGTTAACCATTTGAGGAATCACCACATTGTTTTCCAAAGTGGCATTTTCCATTCCCACAAGCCTGTACTAGTATCCTCTCCAACACTTGTTGTCTGTCTTTTTCATCATAGCCACCCCAGGGGATATGAAGTGGTATCATGTTGTGGTATTAATGTGATTTTCTCTGAGGATTAATGATGTTCAGCATTTTTTCCCCTGCTTATTGGCCATTTGTATATCTTCAGGTCCTATGACCATTCTGATCTTTGAGAATCATTTCATATTTCAGATACAGGTCCTTTATCAGGTATATGATTTACAAATATTTTCTCCTATTCTGTGAGTTGTCTTTTCCCTTTCTTGATGGTATTACTTGTAACACAAATGTTTTCCAAGCTTCTTTTTAATATAACTTATGGAAGACTCTATTTCTGCATTTATCTGCTACAGAATGTTCAAGCTGGTGGACTTTCAGTGGGAGAGTTGGCCTTGTCCTTCACTGATGACCGTGAGGCCCTCAGCATATAAAACTCCTCTACTCTTACTGCTTCCTGGCGCATAGTCATTGATCCATGTGGGCATCTATCCTCATCACCCATCCTCTATGCACTCTTTTGAAAGGAGGAGCACTTCTAGTCAAGGCCAACCCTCCACTGGGCTCTTGATCCAATCCTCACCCTCTCTCTCATGACCTTTTCCATCACTTAATCCCTCTCTCTTCTAGATCTTTTCCATTTCCCTCTCTATCTTCCCTCAGCATATGGACCAGCTTAGCTTGCTCCCTCCCATTTTGAAAGAAAGCAAAACCTCTCATGATCTTACCCTTCAAATTTCCAACTCTAACCATGATCATTACCTCACATTTTATTTGGATGTTCTGCTGACATATTCCAAATCAACATGTCCAAAATTGAATTTTCTTCCTTGCTTTCCATCTGCTCCAGTTCCTGTATTTCCATTCTTGGATAATGGTACCATCATCTACCAGCTACCAGATCACACCAGACTCTCCTCTTACCCACCTGACAGTACGAATAAATCATTTTGAGTTATCTTGAGCTGATGAGATATATATCCCTATCTCTATCCTTGTGCCTATGCGTATTTCTGTATCTATATGATCTATAGATAACAGGTTTGAACTTTGTTATCTTAAACAAATGCCCTACCTTAGTTTCTTAACATGCCTCCCTGGAAATATTCTATAGACCTTTAATTGGTCGTTCTGCTTCTAGTTCTACCACCATTAAAATCCATCCTCCTTAATACATTAAGAACAAGTAAAACAAAACCGGATACTTTTTTCAGCATCTGAATGGTAGATGAGGGTTGTTACCTTAAAAGGTAGTACGCATTACTGGTTATGTGACTTTTGATAACTCTCTTCTTCTTCTTCCTGAGCCTTAGGCCTTTCTCATCTGTAAAATGGAAATGGTATTACTTAGTCTTAGAATCATTGTGAAAATTAAATGAGGAATATTTGGCATAGCCAGTGCACAACAAATGAGACCCCTCATATGATGGTGGGACCACATCATCTCCTGGGAGTACCCTGAGTCTGCAGAGAAATCTAGACACATATGAGAGCTAAGAAAGGCAAAAGTCAGTAGCTCTTTGGAAAGCTCTTAAGAACAAAGATACTAGTTTCCTTTTCTATAATATGAGGTTTTGTAAAAATTAAAAGAAATAATGAAGATAAAGGACCTAACAGGATAACTGACAAAGCATGGGATAGAATATAAGTAACAACAAATCCCAGGTCAAAACAACTATATTGAGAAACTGGTTCTTCTAAGTATGGACCCTTATTTGCTGGCAGTTTTTTTTTTTTTTAATCTATATCAATTCTACCAAAAGTGTGATTTTGTTGGTGTTGGTTAGTGGTGATGACTATCTAAAGGATAGTCAGCAATGGAATTATAGGATGATCCAGGATGTCTGTTTTTCAAATTCAACAGCACTTAGTATTCACCAGATGTTAGCTCAGATGGCTCATAATGTTGACCCTCAGTTCTCAGGGGTCACCTTGGCTTTCCAGTCAGCTACTTTTCTTTTCTCAGTTTCTCCTTTGAGAATCAGCGGAAGATCCTGGTGGAGGAGAATAATACCCAGAGAAAGGAGCCAAAGCAAGAGGGAGTTGGTGATATGTGTATCAGTAAGAACACTCAGTGTGCACTTTAATCTCAGAGATTTTCAGTAAATATTTACCCACACCTACTCTCTGTCTCTGTCATACCTCTGGGAACGATTTGGTATTTTCTAGCGTAAATGCAGTTCAGCAAGCACCAGAAAAATAGCCAGAGGGTGGCCATTCTTGCCTAGAGCTTGGGTCATGTGCTCACTTACCTCACTGAAGATACACTGAGGTTTGTTTAGACCAGAGGTTGAAGACAAGCAGTCCAAAGCGGCTGGTGTGGAGAGGTCTTCTTCAGTGACTCATCAGTCATTCAAAAATGACACACAAGGGGGTGAGATGGGACGCACAGAGAAAAGCACCCCATTTCTAGGCTCTCTTGAAGAGCAGCTGCTTTGTGCTTCCTTCCAGGAGGGCTGAGGCCCCACCCAGCTGTTCTACCCTCCAGCACTGGGAGTGCATGCTGAAATCTTTGTAACATGTTCCCCCGTGTTCAAAACAGAGTGAGTGGACTCATAAAATGTATATTTCCCTCATTATTTTTTATTATGCCTCAGATGATCATGTCACTGGGGGCAGGGGAGGGGCTATTCAGAGATGTGCTGGAGCCCAGGTTAACTCACTAGTATTTCCCTGCCCGGAGCTAACTACCTCTGCACTGCAAAGTCCTCTTCTGTTAAGGAGGGTGATTTCACACGAGGTTTAATTTTTCATTTATTCATCTGCTAAGTTCTAGACATAGTAGTTAAACTAGAAAGCTCCTGTATTAGTATAGGTTCTCCAAAGAAACACAATCTCTCTATAAGGGGGGATGGGTGCTGAGAGAGACACAGAGGAAGAGACTGATTGATGGACTGATTGATCTTACACAGTTGTGTCCTGTGGCTGTGGAGTCTACAAGTTTGAGGGCTGCAGGGCTGGTCACTGGCTGGAAATTCAGGCGGCCTTTCTATGTTGCAGTCTTGAGGAGATTTTCTTCTTTGGGAAATACCAATCTTTCCTTTTAAATTTTCCACTATTGGATGAGGCCTAATCACATTATGGAGGGCAATTTGCTTTATTCACAGTCTACTGACTTAAGTGTTAATCATATCTATGGGAGCCTGGGTGACTCAGTTGGTTAAGCATCCAATTCTCGATCACAGCTCGGGTCTTGATCTCAGACTCCTGTGTTCGAGCCTCATGTTGGAGCCCAACACTCCATGCTAGGCATGGAGCTTACTTAACCAAATTTAAAAAAAAATGTTAATCATACCTAATAAACCAAATTTTCATAGCAACATTAGACTGGCATTTGACCATATAATTGGGCATGATATCTTAGCTAAGTTGGCACAAAATTAACCATCACTGCCTTCTTTGTTTACCAAGGCCAGGGGTAAGGTTTGGAAAAGCTTTCTGGAGAGTGTGTTTCCTGAACTATCTCTGCTTATTAGGAAAGAGGTGAATGAATATGACACATGTGAAAAATCACAACTAGTATATTATGATTGAAACTGCTGCTCCTTGCAGGGGAAACAAGGAGGAATGTTAAACTACTAGGTGGGAAAATAATCTGAACTAACCAAATGGCTTATTCTTTGTTTATTTAATATTAAGCTGAAGATTCTGGGTTTATTTTATCCTAAGACTTGGTGGAGTCACTGAAGAATTCTTAAACATTGAAGTGATGAGATTAGATTTCCAATATTCAAGACCAATTCATATATTTAATAAATATTTTATTTTTATTTTTAAAAAGTGTATATTTTTGAGAAGGAGCACAAATGGGGGCTAAAGGATAGAGACAGGGGGATAAAGGATCTGAAGCAGGCTGATAGCAGCAAGCCCAATGTGGTGCTCGAACGCACAAGTTGAAACCACAGATTATGACCTTAGCTGAAGTTGGGTTCTCAACTGACTGAGCCACCCTGATGCCCCTCAACAAATGTTTGATAGTGTTGATCATGCCTCAAGTACTGTGGGGAGCACTGGGCATATGATAGGGACCCCACATAGAGAGGTCCCTGACCTCAAAGCTTAGATTTTTGGGGGGAGATGAGAAGAGGAAAGGAAAATTAAATAATTATGAATTTTAATTAGTGCTGTTGAGACCAAAGGCTTGATTTAGAAGTTACAGTTCCAGTGTCTGTCTACTCCTGGTCCACTGGACCATCACATTTCTGCCCATAAGTGCCAACTTCAAATGCAGAGTAATCACTCAGCAACTGCCATTTAATCCAATCCCCTCTCCCAATTAAACACGCAGCATCTTAGATTTAATACTTCCTGACTCGCTCTCCAAAATGCAGATCTTAGCTTTCCCTTTAGACTCTTCCATCTCCCATTGCCTTGGAGAAGCCTTGCCAACCACACATCCATTGTCCCTCTAGCTCTAGGTCCAATGAAACTATATCCCCCCAGGGCCCTGGGCTTGCTCCTGGCCTTCGCTAGGAGTAAAGTTAAGAATACCAGGTGATCAATGAAGGCAAAAGGGATGGAGAAAAGAGTACTATTTTAGATATTTAAGAGGTAAAAATGATATGGTTTTGGCAATGAATTGGTAATAAGGGTTGGTGAATGTGAGAGACTGAAGAAATTTTCCAAACTGGGAGGATTGGATGACTGAATTAAGGGGGTGACTTTTATTTAATTATAGACTCTAACAAAGAAGGAGGGTTGAGGGATGCACACGGGATAAGGACAGGATGATCTGGGCATGCTGGGTCTGTTGTGCCCAAGGGTTGTCTGTACAGTATGTGATCACCACCTTCCTTCCTGTGCACCCCTCACCCCTCCTCTTCCTTATTCTAAGGACTGACTGTTAGAATGGAAACAAGGAGTTGATATTTCCAACAGGAGCAAAGCATTCAACTATTTACAAAGTCCTAGAGAATTTAACACGAAATGCTAATAGTCCATGAGAGATGAAATGTCCTTTTGAGAACTAATTATCAGTGAGTTATTTATTAGCAGTAATGTTGCCTTCCATCCATATGGCTCCTTCAAAATTGACTGTATAAGGAATTTTCCACCTGGATGGTCGTTTTGATGAACTTCAGGAGCCAGATGGGATGAGAGACAAAACTAGCTTGTGTAACAGGAAAACAATAAACCACATTAGGGCTTGTCTTAATTACATTGCCTGCTGATGTTAACAGATGAGAGGAATTGAGAGCGCGTAGGTGATTTCTCCCTACCAGCACTCCTGGGGCAGGGAGTCCTCAGATTTTATCTGGGCTTTTGTTGAAGAGGAGACAAAGGGATAGAGGGAGAAAAATGCCCCTTTAAATGTATCCAGATGTGCCTCCTTGGCTAACAAATTCATTTCAATGTATGTAACTTTTCTCTTGCACTTTGTTGGGTTGATAAGCCTATTTTTTATAGAGCTAACTTTAATATTAATATTAAAGGTATAATACATTCATCCACCCTTGTTAAGTTCTGGAGACTCCTATATCAGTGTTACAAATACAATTCCAATACCTCATGAATCAGCTTCTTGAAATGAACAAAAGGAGATGAACCTTTTAAATAGAGTTTCTTTTCTTTCCTGTTTGAGAAACAGTAAATGAACTTCAATCATCTTCTTTAGGCATAATCGTAACTCATAAAAACTTGGTTCTTGACAATAGCCAGAAATTCAAATGAGTCTAAAAGAACTGTGCTAGCCCTAACCATCACCATCAGTATGTCAGAAATAAATGCTTCAAAAAGCCATTTATAACTTACTGACACTAAATCTGAATCAGAGCTGGGTTCTATACACAAATTTTTTTATTAGCTCTCTTAACAACTCTCCTGAGAGAAACAATGCAATTATCCCCATAATGTGAAACATTATAGGAAGGTCAAGCAGGTAGCCCCAAGTCCCTGGTGATACAACTGGTTCATTGGAATATTAAATCATTGAATTTCCAGTCCAACACTTGGCCCAACAGCCAAACAAATACCTGTTTCATACTTATTTCTATGAGAATCTTAAGATCTGTAACTATGGGATTGTCATAACATGAAAAACAAATGGCAGTTAAGAGTGGGCAGAGGGATTCAGTGTTTTAACGGGACCCTTCATGAATAGTCAACTGAGCAGCCTGGACTTGGATGGACAGCCTCGTTCAACATATTAGGAAACAGAATCCTATTGCTTTATTGGAGTCTTTAACCCCCTGTGGCTGGAGCTCATCTCTCTTTCATCCTAGCCCCATATAATCAGTTTCCACTTCCTACACAGCCTCCGGCTCTTCCTGTATTTGTCCAGTGATGAGGAGCCAGTGCAAGTTTAGAACAAAGAAATGACCTAATTAAAATGGTATTTGACATGGAATCTAAAATTCAAAGACCTGTTCCTCCTCTCTCCAAATCTGGCCCCAAGTCCCTCGTCTTATGTCTAATGCCTCTGCCTATGTCCCATGGGCTCAGACAGCCTATGTTACTCACCACTTCCCTAATCAGCCTTGACTTTACTGTCTCCTTGCTCTGTTAATGCTCTCTCTTCTGTCTAGAAGGTTCCTTTTTCCCATAGGAAGGCCACATATAAGTATCCTTCTTGATAGATTCATTGGGCAGAGATATCCTCTTCTCTGAACCCCTTTGCATTACTTTTTTACAGTATGTTTTATAGGACATTACCATATTATAGTTATATACTAGCCTATGAACTCCTTATACAGAGACACGTAACAAATGTCTTATTTTGTCTCTGTCTTCCACTCCTCTGGGCACATTGTATGGAACAGAGTAGAAGCTTAATAAATTTGTCTTTGAGTTTAGCATTCCTCATGCTCTGAATCCTGTCTCCTGCTCTGAGTTGTCAGAAGTCTCTAGAACAGTGAGGTCTGTATATATCTGATACATCGATTTAAACACTTCTCCTTGTCCAACGTGGCTCCAGAGAATTATAGCATAGCATAGCATAGCATAGCATAGCATGAGGGAATTTGAAATCAAGGAATAGGATAACTGGAGAGAGATGAAATTAGATGAAAGGAAAAATGAAGAGAAGCGACAGAGAGGATGAGTTTTCTGAGGTATTGAGGAGCAGTGCTCACAGAGTATTGTTTTTTGTGTGATAGGCAGATAAGCTACAAAGAAAACTCCTTGTTTTAAGTCTGCCATGCTGGAAAAGTAAATCAATTCAGGCTCTTCAAGTGATAAGAAAAATGGGACTGATAAACACTGCCGGGTTAAGCTGATCTAAGTTTACACACACACACACACACACACACACACACACACACACACACACACAGAGCATGTTTTTCCTGCCTGATTCCAATATAAACTCACAGAAAAGGTTGGGGCACGGCTGAAAGATAACATTTGATGCAGAATTTAATCAGATGTTCCAAATGTATTTAGAATTTTCTCATAATTAGAGAAAGGATCTTAATAGTTCGAACATAAAGCTGCACATGGGGAAAATTTTCCACTTTAACTTTGGTTAATATTATGGTGTTAATTTGAAGAGTTAATGTATTTTGTATGCTTCATATGTTTAAATATATATTTGAGAAACAGAGTAAAATCCAAAAATCCAATAAGGGTATTAAAATAAAAAACACTTGGGGTGCCTGGGTGGCTCAGTCGGTCAAACATCTGGCTTCAGCTCAGGTCATGATCTCACGGTTCCTGGGTTCAAGCCCCGCATCGGGCTCTGTGCTGAGAGCTAGCTCAGAGCCTGGAGCCTGTTTCAGATTCTGTGTCTTCCTCTCTCTCTAACCCTCCGCTGTTCGTGCTGTCTCTCTCTGTCTCTCAAAAATAAATAAAAAACATTTAAAAATTTTTAATTAAATAAAAAACACATCAAAGATGTAAAAAAAATGTGGTAGGAAACAAAATCTTTATTTCTATAGTATAATGACTTAATGACTTTGAGCTTCCTGGAAACCAGGATACAAAGGGAAACATGGGTTTACATAGTTCTCCTTAACAACAAATGCAAATCCACTGTGGAAGTAGATGAAATACCATTTCCAAGAAATGAAGGAACATCGATTTTTTTAAGAAAGAGAAACTTTGTCTTAGTACTAAATTCTAAAATGAGTTTATGATGTGGAACTCAACATAGAATAATACAAACAAAAATGGTTGATGTCATTGACAATATTTTCACAAGAGAAGACAAGTGTGGTTAAAAATGACTCTTTTGGTGAGGACTTTAAAGACACCAGACTTGGAAAGAAAAGAACTGCATGATCTCACTTAAAGTGGAATATAAAAGTCAACTACATAGAAGCAGAGAGCAGAAAGATGATAACCATTGGCAGGGAGAGGGGGAAAATGGGTGGGACAAGTGGGGAGATGCTGATCAAAGGGTATAGAGTTGAAGTTAAAAGTATAAATAAGTCTAGAAATAGAATGTACAACATGATGATTATAGTTAATAATATTGTATTGAATATTGGAATATTGATAAGAGGGTAGATTTCAGGTGTTCTTACCACCCACACAAATAAGGTAACTATGTGAGAAGGTATGTTTGTTAGTTTGACTTAGTAATCCTTTTACTATCTGTGTGTCCATGAAATCATCATGTTGTATACCTTAAATATATTGCATTTCTATTTTTAAAAAAAAGCAAAAAAACCCACACTTTCATGTGTTCCCTGTGTGCTACCTATCTCCTGTGGAAAGCATGGTGCCTTATCACATTCATGGATTCAAATATGAGTCAGGAGTTACTAATTTCATTTTTCAGAAAACAAGCATGTTTCTCAATGAAAGTAAATATTCAAATGGGGCTGAGTCAGGGTTTAAACCGAGGTCTGTCTGACTCCATGGCCAGTGATCTTTCCACTGCACTCTGCAAATAAAAACTTCTTGATTCTTTACATAGGGTTGGGGCGCCTGGGTGGCTCAGGCTGTTAAGCGTCTGACTTCAGCTCAGGTCATGATCTCACAGTCTGTGGGTTCGGGCCGAGCGTTGGGTTCTGTGTTGACAGTTCAGAGCCTGGAGCCTGCTTCGGATTCTGTCTCCTTCTCTCTCTCCGCCCCTTACCCACTCATGCTCTGTCTCTCTTGCTCTCTCAAAAATAAAAAGAAATGCAAAAAAATTAAAAAACACACAACTTCTTGATTCTTTATATAAGCTTATTGTTAAAGAGAACACCAGTACAAGCAGTTGTTCCATGTGTTGGACCAGGGTTGAGAATGGCCCAAGTTAATAGCTATAAAGACGTGGTAGGTTATCACTGCAGAGAGAGGAAGAGAGTACAGATTCAGGACATGAGTTAATCAAGTCCAACTGGTGTGTGCTGATGAGAGGGTATAACAGCAAAATTAATTCCAAATGGAATAAGTCATAAGTAATTTACAATATCTCTTTGCACAACATTTCTCTTTTCCCTACTTCAGGGGGGGATACAGCAAAGTAAAATCAGGTATCGCAACCATTCCAAGTCCTAGAGAAGGGGAGAGGGAAGGAAGTTCTACGTGATGTTTACACCAAACCCTAGTGGACAATAGGGAATAGCAGAGAGAGTGAGGTGTGGCTCTGGTCTGGGACTACACAGGGGACTTTGTTGTAAAGAACCCAGGAAATGGAAAAAATAGAAGGAAAGAGCTAATTTTTTTCCTATTTTTAAAAATAGCATCATAACTAAAAGAAATCCTGATACTAAGAATTATTACGTAATAGCCGGTGTTACATTTTGAGTATCTTCTCCACAGTTTAAGATGCCTGGGGTCTGCATTTAACATTTAGTTTAAGCTTTGCACCTTTTGGAGGACTGCTGCATCTCCAGGCCCCTGTGGGAAAATGAAAGCTATTGAAAACCACATTAATGCAAGCAGGAGTGAGAAGTATTGCTAACTGTAGTCCCTTTAAAAAGTCACATTGAATAAATGCTCTTTGAGCCCCTCCCATGTCTTTGTCTTGGGGTATCAGTTGACACAAATATGAATGAAAGGATCCCTCTAGCCTTGAAGGAGCTTGGCTATGGTAAGAGACAGAGATGTCAACAAATAAAACAAGGCAATGAGAAGAGGCAGATGAGACTCATTGTTTGCCTTGTGATTTACAAATTAATCTCTATACAGAAATTTCCCCCTGATATCTCATTCCTACTTAAAGAAGAGGGTAGAGCACAGTATTTAAGAGCATAGTCTAGACTCATCTGACCTGTGTTAAAATTCTGATTCTACCAGCTTATTAACTGAGTAATCAATCATTAACTCCTCTGTGCCTCATTTTTTTTTTGTTATAAAATTAGAGTAATAGTACTTACCTTGTAGGGTTGTTAAAGGATCAAACTCACTAATACTCTAATATACTTGGAAGAGTGCTTAGTATGTACAGTAATTGTTGCTCTGAATGAATGTTAACTATTTTCTCTCAGACACGAATGTTGTCAACTTAATTCCGGTCATTCTAGGTGTGCTGTGTTGGTAGACATACTCCTCAGACCTTTTGGGGGAGCACAACCATTTCTAAAATGTCTCTCTGGTCAAGTGGCAGTATTCTGGGCAAGGAGATGTTTGCAGCCACATGCTCTGGGTCAAAGCTGTCATTCATACTACATGCCAGCCATCATTCTAAGGGCACCCGGGATATATCACTAGAGAAAACAGACAAATATCCCTGCCTGCCCAGAACTCTTATTCTAGTGAGGAGAGTTGGACAACAACTATTTTTAAAGTACATTTTATAATATTATAGACGGTAAAAATTCTGCCAATAAAATCCTGAAGAAAGATTACTGGAATGAAGAATGCATTTTTAATTTTAAATAGGGTAGTCAGGGTAGGCCTGAGGAACACGGTGACATTTTGATAGGAGTCTTGAAGGAAGAGAGGGAGCAAGACATTTGGGGGAGAGGGCCATTCCAGGCGGAGAGGTCAGCTAACATAAAGGTCCTGAGGCGGAAGTGTACCTGCCCAGGGATCTAGTCCAGGAATACTGAGGAGGCCACTGTGGCAGGAGCTAAGTGAATGAAGTGAGAGAAGTAGGAGCTATGGTTAAAGAATGGCAGATCTTGCATTGTCCTTCTGGGCTATTCTATGGACTTTGGCTTTTGTTCTGATTCAGATAGGGGTCACTGCAGGGTTTTGAGCAGAAGAGGGATATGAGTTGGCTGTTTAAAGGGCTTGCTCTAGCTGCGGTCTTGAGGAGAGCCTACAGCCGGGCAAAAATAGATTAGACCTGGGTGCTAAGAACAGTGGAGGTGGCAAGTAGTTGCAATTTTTGACTTCTTTTGAAGTAGAGCTAAAAAAACTTCCTGATGGATTGGATTTGAAATGCAAGAAAAATAGAAAAGCAAGCTTGACCCCAAGGTCTTAGGGTTGATATGAGTCAGACTTGAGTTGGGACAGGGTGGTTTGGGGATGGAGGGAAGACTCTCGGGATCTCAGCTTTGGAAATGTTAAGTGGGAGCAGTCCTACAGGTATCCGAGTGAAGCCTGCAGTTCAGAGGAGATGGCCAGGCTGGAGGTAAGATTTGGGAGTCATTCCACGCAGGGGTACTTAGAGCCATGAAGGATGAGATCACCATGGGAGAGAGCGTGGATAGACAAGAGATCCAAAGTCTGAACCCTGGGCACTCCCCAGCTCAGAGGCTGTGAGAAGAGAAGGGGCCAGCAAAGGTTAGGAATAAAGCCATGGAAATATGGTGTGTGGAAATCAAAATCGTCTTCAGGAGGAGAAAGTGATCAACTGTTAATTGCTGCTGATTGTCCAAGTGAGGTAAAGACTGAAACACCTTTTGATTTGGGAGTTTGATCTGGATAAGAGGAATTTGAGGGACATGATCAAAGCAGAAGCCTGATTGGAATTAATGGGAGGACAGAACATGGAGACAGCTTCTGTTAACAATTCTTTGTTTTGCTTTTAAAGATGATTTGTTTATTTTGAGAGAGTGCAAGCAGGGGAGGGGCAGAGAGAGGGAGAGTGAACTCCAAGCAGACTATCAGTGCAGAGCCTGATTTGGGGCTTGAACTCATAAACCATGAGATCCTGGCCTGAGTGGAAGTCGATGCTTGAGCCAGTGAGCCACCCAGGTGCCCTGTGTTAAAATTCTTTAAAGGCATTTTGCTATAGCTGAGCAGAAGAGGGGGCACGTCCTACCGTCAGCTCTGCCGTGCACCGTGGTTATCAACTTTGCTCAGATCAAGGATAAGCAGGTACAAGTAGTGGGCTCACGACATTTGACCTCGACTGGTTTTTCTAAGTTATTTTGTACATTTTTCAGCAGCGAAACCAAACTGGGTCTTCAGCTTTATCCCCGTTTCTTGCAAGGGAAGAGCCTTTATATACAACTGGACACATTTTGGTTTTTCTTCATTGTGAATTTTAAGCCTTTTGTATTCTTTCTACAATAATTTGTAAACATATTTATTTTTACTTTTTTTTTTTTTACTTTTCAGATCAAGTATTTTATACTGCACTTGTCATAATAAAGATTCTCACATTAAAAAAAAAGGGAGGTGAGGGAAGTGGATTCAAGTGAGTTTTTTGTTCTTAAGATGGGAGAAGTAGCATGATTTTATGTTGATGGAGATGATCCAATAAAGGGAGAAAATTAATGAAGTGGAGAAGAGAACTGCAGGAGCACTTAACCTTTGGATTGGCCTCTGTTACGTTTCTGTGGGGGCAAAGAGCCAGAACGGGGTGGGGATGGGGTAGTTCTCTAAAACACCACTCAGTTCAGAGATGAGCCTCTCCCTGAAATTAGAAATCAGGCTTTTTCTTGCACAAACGAAAAGTGCATTCAATAAGCCACTTGTTGAGTGACTACTAGGGCCACTCATGGTGTCAGGTACGTTGTCTACATGATCCAAAAGCTTATTCACCGACTTCCAACATCAGTATCTTTATTACTACACTATAGACGAAGAAGTTGTTACTAGGAGCTAAAACAACTTCCCCAAAGGCATACGGAGCATAAGTTAAATAGTTTGCATTTCACGGTGCCCTCTTCCTTGCCGCTGCGGGTTCCTCGAGGGCCGATGGCCTTCACCTTTGCAACCCCAGAGAAGGGCTCCGAACGTGGCACATCGCCCAGGGTCCACTGCGGGGCCTTCCTCCGAGGCACTCGACGGAGGCCATTCCCACCAGCATTGTTCTCATTGGTTGCAGCTACTGAGACAAAACAAACAAACAAACAAACATGTATGTTGGAAAATAGAGAAACTTTCAAAAGCAATTACCGAAAGGAAATCAGAATCCGTTCCAAACCATCAGCCCTTAGCTGAGGCCATTCCCCAAAGAGCTCGCAAAGCTGCTCTTCTGACGCATCCGGTCCCTGCCCGCGGGCGAACTGTCGGGAGCAGGTGAGGTGTGGTCACCTAGAGTTTCCGAGTAGAAACTTCACGTCGGGTGAGGAAATCGTCACCCGAGGACGTGTACCCTCCCGCCCTATTCCAGCTCGTAAAGAAAAAGAAAGAAAGCAAGGAAAGCCTGCCCCTGACGTCTCTGGCGCCCGCTGTGAAGGCACTCGAGGCGGCTCGGAGAGCTGGCGCCGGGAGCCGGGGCGCGCAGCCGGGCTCCTCCAGCAGCAGTGAAAGTGCTCCCGGACTTACTGCCTCAAGACCCGTGGCGCCCGCCGCGGCGGCCGTGAAGGGGCCGGGGCCCGGGAGCGAGGCGCGCGGAGCCCACCACCGCGGCCCGGGGGTGAC